>NC_056728.1:1542208173-1542460673 GCF_019279795.1 Protopterus annectens | reverse complement strand
GGTTAAAAAGCTGTGATTAATCATAAAATTAGTTTTATTTTATGATTACGTAAAAAGAGATCAATTAGGAGGTCCTGTGTAATGAATTTAAACTTTTTTATATTAATTAGTTTTTTTAACAGCTGATTGAATTTATCAACTTTTGTCATTTAGAATTTAGGGTATGTATGTTTAAAAAATACTGATTTATATTTTCACATTACTCTACAATGTAATTTGTCAACAGTGTGATTTGTTGTTGTACCAGTAGATGGCACAGTATTACAGTTTATTTAAGGAACTGATGGAATGGGCGTTTTTATCTGAAGAATTTCACGGATATTATGGTGAATGAAAGTGCTTATGAGATATTAAAAATGGGTCTATATTACGTGACTGAAAGTTCACAATTGCGAATGTTCTACAGAGCGAAAAGGCAGCACACTGAAGTGCTTTTTGTGGAATCACGGTACAGTGAAGAATAGAATATTTGCCCATTCCTCACTGTAGTGTGATCTCGGAGTTAGTGTATATATATTTAGCGGGGGGTGTGGGGGGCAAATAATGGTTTCAATATGCTGCCTTTTCGCTCTTTAGAGCGTTCACAATTATGAGCATTCAATCCCATAATATAGACCCATTAAAATGTGTGCTGACTTTCATCGGTGTCTAAAAGTGTTTCTTTTTGTTTTTAGAGTGTTTCTGTAGATGTATTTTTGTTTTGTGAGTGAACAGCAATGTGTGATATGTGCACAATGTAGGTTACTGATGATGTGTCCTGCATATGTGTCATTCTAACAAATGTTCTTACTGTGTAGGTGGTCCATATACAATTTGTTATGGCCATATTATTACCACATATGTACACATCACTGTAATATGTATTGCACACAAATTACATCCATGCTAAAATCATACTTCTCAACTATACAGATTTTTGCAGAATGTCCAGATTTTTGCCTCCTATTTTTGGTGTATTCCTCCTAAAATCTGTACTTTTCAGGCAAATAGCTGAAAATTGAAGTAATTAAATAATGACAAACATTTGAGTTTAAGACCCCACATCTTCAGAAAATTCATGCTAATGCAAAACCTATTATTCTGTCAACTTTCTAAGTTTGTAAGAGCAATATTTAAAATTTGTCCCTATCCCCCTCCCATCATTTTAGGCTTTGTTCAGATGTTTTGCTCTAAGAGGTTGAGAGGTACAGAAAATGACAGTAGTTCTTTTTGAGATCCATGTAAATAAATCACATGAGGCAGCAAGTATTCTGGAGGAAATGTTTCCTGTATATAGGACCTCTCACATCTCCTGTACCTACTTGTATACATACTTGTCAGTGGCATACTCTGTTTCCATATGTGTTTCTCTGCTATCCGCATTACACTGTAGAGGGCAGCAACATTCACTGCATATGTTATGTCATGGTAGTATATGTTATCCACACATCATATTCATCATTACATGTACGATTGACAAACACGTGTAATGAAAATGTTCACTGCTGATGTTAGTAATACATGGTATTTTATGGTTAGGCACATAGCATTATCACGTATGTTTTCTCATTGTAGCACATCTATGTAGGTGATATATATTATATGTGATATTCATATATATGATTAACAGCACTGAGTGTGGACTTTTGTTAATTATTTGTACTGCATATTGAGATGACAATGTAAGGACATGTGACACAGTTTTACAAAATGTTGTCATTTATTTTATTTTACAAAGTCTGGAACATGAGCCAAGCCCCCCCCCCCCATCTGTAGATGACAATGGAGATGATGTGTATGACCATTGCCTGCAGAATCCAAATCAAAGAAGGAGAAAGCACACACTGTGGCTGATGATGATGAGAGAAGACTTATTCTACCTGTGGCTAAATAAATGGGGGATCAGATCAGAGATATTGGACTTTTTCTGGACACAGCTGCAGGAACTCATAGGTACCCTTTTTAAGGACATAACATTGGCCATGTACAAATCATTTTGGGAGATTGTGCAGGAGATCATTTTTGAAATTTGACCTGATCAGGGGGTGCCTCAACAGAGTAAGTTTAGGCTTTGTCTTCTACTCATGTAATATGGCCAGCATGTGTTTCCACACCTAGGGGTGTTATTCTATTGGTAGTTGTGCTTTCCTTTTTGTACATTTATATCCTGACACAAGTTGCTGCACCATAATATCCATTAACATTTCACCATTTGCTGTACAGGGTGGATGCCTATTTTTCTATACAGTACACTTCACATTGTAGCTGTAATTTGCCCACAGCAGTTGTCTGCTGCTAAATACTTTGTCCTTTGTGGTCATAACTTATGATTTGTAGTCATAACATATGACCTCTCCTTTCACAGAGCCATACACTTCATTTCCCTGCAATAGAAGTGTGCCAAGCATTCATGGTTCATTCCACACCACCACCTCTAGGAGTATAGTATTAATACCTTTGTCTGCTTCTACCCTTTATTTGCTTTCTGTATCCTGTGGTCAGTGTTAACCACATCTAAGTAATATCTCCCTTGACTCCTGCCTGTTTCCACATTCCTGTCATATTAACAGAGGCGGTGCAGCTGTAAAGTTGCACTGCTTTTATAACATGACATGCCTGTGCCTTTCCACACAGTGTTCTGTATGTTCCATGCATACATTTCCCTTTCATGTAGTACTGCGATAACTGCAGCTGTACTTGAGGTAAGGATAATGATTCACTTGTGTTTTTTAGATACTTCTTTTGCCTGCATTGAGCACATCACAGGGTAAGGCAATTGGTGTCATTGTTTAAATACCACAGAGACAGGTGACAGCTGTATGTGCCACAGTCATGCAGCTGTACATATGGCTGCTATTTTCCCTATGTGTAGTATTACAGCTGTGTATGGTGCACTTCAGCCTTATATTGTCCACATTTGTTGGCATTCAGTCACATTGATGTGCGCCACATTACAGGTGCCTTTCTGATTCACAGGACTGTGTGTCTGTGGCTCCATTGAGCACTGTTGGATTGTAGTATTAGTTTGTTTGTTCACAATTGTGCACGTCTGTTGTATGTGTAATATTATTCTGACATACTTCCATATATTTGTCTACACTGGGCATGGGTTACACTGCAACAACATTTTTACTGCATGTTGCACCAGTTTACATTTATCACCATATTATGGTGCCAGTTTTCTACATGAAGCACTCATATGGAGCACATGGTTGTAGCATATCCGCCTATGGCTATTGTCTCCTATGTGTGCTGCACGTGTGTGTTAATCCACACTGTGGTGGTAGGTTTCTGTGTATGCAATCCCTAATTTCCCTTCCCAAACATGCTGATAACAGTTGCATAAGTTTTGCACATGGCACCTGTTATAATTGGTTAGCATAGCAGTACATGGGGATTAAACGTTATTAACATTCCTCATTTTTGAATGCACCTGTGTTCCAGACAGGGACTGTGTAGTTGCACATGACTGCGCTGTGTCATATTTAGCATTTTCTGCAGCATATAGGTGTCACTAATAAGCTGATTGTCCGCAGCATTTTAACCTTGCGCTGTATTAATGGACACATGCATGTATGATGCTTTGCTGAAGACATCTCTAAAATGATTATTCAGTGTAAGCATGCTTTACGGTGACAGTTGTGCATTATATGATGGGGTCTGTACATGACCAGTTTCATGCCCACATAATATATTGCTGCCTGCATGATACACAATGGTGTGATGTGTGAATGCACATCTTTGTGACATTTGCATGAGTGGCCTGTGACAGTACTGTTCTTTAGAGGCAGTTTGCTTGTCCTTATGTTGCTGAAACGTGTGTACCACACAGGTATAAATGTTGACTCGTACATAAATTCCATGTTTGTTTTCTGCAGTGGGGGGGGGTCACATTTAATTTAACCTCAATATAGTTGTGATTTTGTGGTTGTATACACGCGTTATGTTCATGATGTTGTGCTACACTGTGTGTCCAGTTATTGTCCACGTCACCATGAACATATTGCACAGGGATATACCATTCTGCATATATCTGTAGAACATGTAACTGTAGCATATCAGAAATTAGCATGTTGTATATTCTGCATGCATGACAGTTATTTACTAATGGCAAACTTGTCCTCTGACCTTTCAGTAGTAAGATTGTGACATTTGCAGTGCTTATGCTGTGACACGTCTCCTCAGCTGCAGCAACATTTTGCTGCTCACTTGACAGTAACACAGCCCTTTATACAGTGAATTGCAGGATGGCTGTGTGGCTTAGTGCACATATATTTGCCTCAGTACTGCATGTTGGTGGTTCTATCCTGACCTCTGCGTCTGTGATCTTATATATATATGTGTTTTCTCACCAGGGTAAGAGGTACACCCCACAGATTCTTTCTCACCCTTCTTTCTTATCCCATTCATCTCAACTTCCATCTACCTCACTGTCCTTTAATTTCTATCAAGCCATACTTTATATTTATCTTTTCTCTGAAATATCTCTCTCCTCTCTAATAATAATAACAATATATCTTCCTATTTACCATAATGCCTCTTGCAATACCACTCTGTACTGACATAGTCTTGAAACATCATCCTACACTTTAATTGTATCTCAGTACTATCATCAGGTGCTATTTGTTTATCCCCTACATAAAATGTATTCTGTTACATTTAATGATGTAAAAATGTATGGTTGATGTAAAAATTATAACTTTATAAGCAATGTTATATGTCCTGTATTAACTATAACTGTACACTGAACTTTTCTGAGAACCTACTGAAAAGTACTATATTGTTCCTATATACAAAAATGTTATATTATTTCTATAAGAAACTGCTTAAAATAAAAATAAAATTTTAATATGTAACCTAAATATGTAATTGTGCTGTAGCTTTTCTCCCTTGCCTCTGCTGAAAAAGAGCTTCATCCAGTCAGACTTTCCCGGTCAGTAAAGACAAATAAAAAATAAATAAAACATGGATCTCTGTAACCTGCAGATTCCTTTGTAATTTGTAGGCATGTGTAGAGCTGCCAGCTGAGGGAATGGTTACTGATATATGTGAGTCTGCGTTGTAAAGCCCTATTTGTGCAAGTGTTGATCCCAGTCACGTGTACAGCCATTCCTGATCCTACTGTAAGGAGGTAACACAACTGACAACATCACAACAATGTTTTTGTGTGCATTGGAACATTACTTTATGTATTTTGCTTGGTGGTACATACTCAGGCTGTATCCGTACACTGTTTGTTAGATTTTTCTAACCTTTCCTCTGCAGTCTGTATGTTTATTATCTGTGTCCCACATCCTTCCCCTTTGGTATGGTGCTTAACTTTGTCTGTCCTGGGCTGTCCTTTCTCTCATTTGTTTGTTACCTACCCTTTTCTTCTATTCCATTTTCCAATGACTCACCAATCCTTCTTTTCTGAAAATAATTTAAAAAGGGGACTATTCCCACGAAAAACTACCTACATTCCAGTGACCCTCCCTCTGACCTTCCTTTGCCTTCTTCCATCATGTGTGTCCCTTTTCTTTGCTTTCACCTACTTTCTACTGTCCTATTTCTCGGATTCCTAGAAAGTGTGCTTTACACATGTTCCTCCCACACATCCCACTCCCAGCTACAGTTTGAAATAAACAATTGCTATGATGCTAGTGATGTGGCCTTGTAAACTACATCACCACAAAATATATTTTTTTGGTGGTGGAATTACTCAGAAACTGCAAAAATACAATACGGATTTTTATTCTTCCTTATTTACACATTACAAACCTACAGCTGCAATGTAGTGTAATATATGTCACCTCACTGAAAGAAAATGAAATATTTCTTGTTTTCTAAACATACTGTGAATTCTGACAGCATCTGCACCATTACAAAGAATTGCTGTTTAACAATGTGTTAAATTCTTATATCAGCATCGCTTGCTATACAAGTATTGCCTGCCCCATAATTACTGTTGAGCTGGACAATGTACTTGTTTCAATCCTTGCCACTTTGCAACTGTTGTACACTCATGGTAGGTGTGTGCTGCATCTTTTTACTGGATTACATAACTTTCACATTCCACAGGGTTGCACCCAACTTTTGTAATTTGGCCAATAATGAGTTGGGTTGGGATTATGGGCAGGGGTATGGTTAGGGTTAGTGCTACCAAATATACGTAAGGTGGCACAGGAGAGTGAATGTATGCTAGCCCTAACCCTATCCCTGTTCCTACATCCAATCCTACACATTACAACCAAAAACCTTTTCCCTAATAGGACCACTAAGCAAATATACTAGACCTGCAAGCTAGCATTTTTTCTCTCTGATCTTAAAAAGGGGACTGTTTGGTTTCATACCTCTCAACTGTACTGATTTTCACAGACTGTCCAGATTTTTCCTTCTTATTTTTGGTCTGTTTCTCATAAAATTGTGGTTTTCTGGCAAATCATCAGCAAATCATTGAGGAATGGAGTCAGAAAATAATGACAGATATTTCAGTTGTAGATTTCATACCTTCAGAAAATGTAAGCCAACGTAAAACCTGTTATTCTATCAACTTTCTAAGTTTATAAGAGCAATATTTAAAAATTGTCCCTCTTTTTTGTCCTTTGACACCCATTATTTCTGGCTTTGTCCAGACTTCTTACTCAGTTTCCTTTTGTGATTTGCTTAGTTTCAGAAATGTTGACTTGCATGTAGGTCTGTTGTCGATATGCCACACCAATGTAATGTTTATTAGTGTAAGTGACAACATTTTCCAAAACATTTTTGTAGCATGCAGCAACAACATAATTTCTCAAACCATTTCTAACAGCATTTAGAAGTTAAAGCTTCAGGTTTTTAGGAATTAAACAGGAGTTTCCCTGACCATTAGCAGCACCGACTATGTATTACATAAAAAAGCGTTGTACAGACAAAAGTTAGCATCTTTACTTTGCTTCCTGTTTGTGGTAGGTACTCCTACTCAAAGAAAGCACTAGATTTAACATCTACTGAGCACATTCTCCAATGTTTGATGCATAGCAATGTAAAATAACTGCTATTAGATACTGAAGCTCAGTTTTTAGTAGGCATTGTATAATCTAGCTTGTGCTGTAAATGCCCACTGCAAAATACTTCCATGAGTCACAGCAGCTTTTTTTATTTTCTTTGTATAGGAGCAGCTCCGTAATGTCATATAAATTCTGCACCAAGGCTCAAAATACCCCTAACACAGAAATCCCAACATATAAAATCCAGGCCTACTGAAATAAAGTGACACTGTAGACACAATTACTGAAGTAATTGGCAAAAAACTGTAGTTAAACAAGTACGGTCATAAAAACATGTCTAGTAAAGGATTTTAATGCATACCTCAGGGGCATGGTAAACCCAATAGCTGTGTTGTATTAATGCCCTGAGCATGGAATAGAATCCCATTTAATATCCACTATGGAATAGTTCAGTTCATTTGTAAAATATATCCAGTGATGTTAGAGAAAAAGTTTAACATCAAAAATTGTATCAAGCTGTATACAGATACAATGCAAATTCAGATGAATCATCTCAACCAGATAAATGATTATATTTTTTCTTACCATTTTATATTACTCATAAAATGAATCTTTGGTTACTGTTAATGAAAACAGGTCGTGTGTAACCTCAGTGAAGCCACAAGTGATGACTTAGATATATGAACTGCAGTCATGTGTACGTAAAGTGAAGCCATGTGTCACAAAATTGTTTGGAACAAATATTCAGCCTTCACCACTGTCATTCACTTTACTTTTTATTAAAACAACAGCCAAAAGGTTACTATTTGTCATTTCCTTGAAAAAGGTCAAGAAAGACCACACTATAATTGTATGCACGCAGCCCATACAGAGGTAAATCATAAAACATCAGGAAAAATAGTAAATTACTTTTTTATCTTATAAACAAATAATGTCAAACCTATTTAAAACAAAAAAATGATATGTAATTAAAAAGAGCATATACTGCATTTATAGCATAAGGATTTCGAATCTGAAAATGGCTAAATTTGTAAATGGTACTTTGTAAACTATTAATACTTGCAATAATCAGCTGTTTGACATGGCATAGTGTACATTTTACTTTGATAACAAAATCAAATGGTTTGAGGATCTGTCCCCACACAAGGCACTTGGATTCATGTTCCAAGTTGATGCTACAGTACATTATGATGTCTATGAGACTCCTGACAGATCACCCTTCGGATGAGGTGTTAAACTGAGGCCCTATCTGCCCGAGTTTGTGAAAGTTCAGCAATTCTGATGATGACTGGGGAATTTTGTTCAGTCCCCAAAATCATTCAAAAGAACATCACTTATTAAAGACAGATACATTTCTGACAAGCATAAGGCCTATATCTTTCAAGAATTTTAACTGCAATTGCCCAAGTTGAAATTCACGTGTACTCATATATTTACAGGTTCACAGGTTTAGTGGCTAATCACTACCAGGGTCTTTACAAGCCCAGCTGTGCAACCCAACCCAGTTTAGTCCTCAAATTCCTTAGACTCCTACATGATTGTGTATGTTAGTAAAGAGGTAGCTAAGGGTTAGAAGAGGTGTATGTTAGTCGGGAATCAGTTTACTTACTGTCAACCTCTGTCCATCAGAGACATGCAGGCCAGACAAGGGGTGAATTTGCAATTTCCCATCCAATAATCAATGTTTCTTTCAAATAGGGTCAGATAAACTCTGCTTCTTGTGATAAGAGAGTTTATCAAGGAGATCCTTCGAGATGCATACCGGTCTCTCTAGCATGTTCTATTTATTTCACAGGCAAATTTCAGGTCATTGGCTATAATGTTTCTGGTGCTATTTGTGTTGCAGATGCGCAAATGATCATCAGAGCTGTAACTGGGGATGCCTTATATGCTAGGTATGGATAGCATCTCAGTAACCTGTAGGAGACTGAGTACAGATATATGGCCTTAAGATGCTCTATATACAACAGGGTATTCACATCCTGGATTCTCCTGGTGAGGAACCTTTGAGGACAGTCTAACTGTTGCAACAGCCTGGTAAGGTACATGCCAAAGGGGGCATTGTACTCAATGATGGGTCTGATAAGGGCTGAGTAGAGTGGTACTACAACTTCAATGGACCTGGCTGTCATGTCCTTGCTTATAATGACTTTCTTATTATCTTGGCTACATGTTGATCAAAGGCCAGATTGCTGTCTACAAATGTTTCCAGATTGCTAACTATTACAGGTGTTTTATCAATGGAGTAATTAGTTTTGTTGGATATTTCCCAAAGGACACTATAACGAATTTCTTTGTGCTGAGTTTTAATCCATGGGTTTGGCACCAGTTATTTGTTTGTGTTAGACCCTGTTGTAGGATGCTGCTCTCATGGAAGGAATTTATGATTGCTCCCAATTTGCAGTCATTTACAAACTTGGTAAGCCAGAGGCCATTGACATTGACCTTTATTTCTGAGAAGTAAATGCCAAATAAAAGTGGGTCCAAAATAGAGCCCAGTGGTACTCCAATGGTGATCAGTCTCCTAGTGGAGGTGGTCTCACTGATCTTGACTTCTTGGGTCCTATCTGTGAGCCAGCCAGAAATCCAGAAAGTAATGCAGGCATGTATGCCTAGTTCTGAGAGTTTGTCAACAATAGCTGAGTGAAGTATTGTTTCAAACTCCTTGGCCTGGTCAAGGTAGGCAGTATGTATCATTTTCCCTCATTCATAGCCTCAGGGACCCTCTCAAATAAATCAACAAGGCTAAGTAGGCAACACCTTCCCTTAAGAAAAACAAACTAGGATGGGTCCAGTAATTGTAAGCTGCAATGGCCTTGTTGATCATTTCCATGATAATTTGTTTCATGGATTTCAATATCAGACTTGTCAAGCTGATGGGTCTGTAGTTACCTGGGTCGGTTGATGGTCTACCCTTATGAAGAGGGATGATTGTTGTGGCCCTCCATTCACCTGGCATGTAACTGTTTTAAGGCTGTAGTTGAAGAGTGCCTTAAGTGGTCTGGCTAGACATTATTTTACACAATTTAGGAGCCAACTGGAGATATTTTTGGGGCCCACTGAAGTAGTTTTTTGAATTTAGTGAACCCCACCAGGACCTGGTCCCTATTGATAGTGGGGGAGATTTGCTAGAAGGGATTTTCAAAAAGGGTAGTGTGGGGTGAGATTAGATGTAAATTAATCAGTCAGTAGATTTGTTATGTCACCCTGGTCAGTGAAGGTTGAGCCATTTACCAGCAGTTCTGCACACTGATAAGTGTTACATTTAAGGTCCCTGACATAGCTGAAGAAGGCCTTGTGGTTGTCCTTAGACAGGAAGGCTATCCTGACCTTGTAATTGGCCTTGATGGACTTTATTAGATCTCTTAGTTTCTTGCTTAGTTGAATCAAAGAGCTCTTGTCTCTATAAGAGTTGCTCTTTCTGATTTTGGTCATGACTTTTTTCTTTGATTATATACCTTGTTATGGTAAAGATTCTACTAGTGGAGATTGTTTTTGGTGTTACATCTGGGCTAACTTCTGGTATGTATGGCAACCTCAGTGCAGCCATTTACGTGTTTGTACAGGGTTTCTGTAAATAATTCTGCATAGGTAGCTGTGTCCTTGGGGTTTGGGGAGCCATGAATTTTAACAAACTGTCTCTTAATAGGATGTAGTTTGCTTTAGAGTACTTCCTACAGTTTTAGTTGGGTTTTTTGAGTTGACTTTTCTTTCAAGGGAAACAGCTTTGTGGTCCAACCTCACCAATGAGGACTTGACACAGAGGTATGGGGGTGCAACCCTCTCCCCTGCTGGTTAGCACTAGGTCCAATATATTTGATCCTTGGGTTGGAGTGCACGCTCTCTGGTCTAGGGTGTTTATATTGATAAGTCAAAAAACATAGTGCATGTGAGTTAGAGTCAGTGTATCTTTCCTAGTCTATAGAGGGGTAGTTAAAGTCTCAAGTGAATAAGTATTTGTTTGGATGGTAAGCTCCTCTAGTATGTCTAGTTAAGAGTTGTGAGCTTTGTGGGTCATAGAGAGTAACTGTTGCTAGCCAGGACATGCTAAGGATCCTTTCCTATGGAGACTTGGAAGTGGATGAACTCCAGGGTACCATCATGTTTAACCAACCTGGAGTTGTATTTGTTGCTAATGTACATCGAGACAACTCCACCATTACCCCCTGTCTATGCTGCTGTTGGAGTAATATTTGGAAGGCTTTAAACTTAGTCTCAGTGAAAGCACAGATGCCTACATTCTCCAAAGTGAGGCGAGCTTTTAGGATGTGGAGTTTCTTGTTTAGGCTCCAAGCATTGAGCAGTAACACCTTAAGGTTGCTTTAATGTTTTTTGCTATGTTGGTAGTTTTGTTATTTTGCAATTGCCTAAAAAAGGTTCTAAGGGTGGATAAAGTTTTAGCCAATAACCAAAAGCAATATAGTCTGTTAACCATGTCTCCCCATGCTGATAAATATTAGATTCCCCAGGAGTGACACCAGAAACTAAGCCAATTATTAAAATGTATCATTTTCTGCTAATACTGTGGTATCATCCTTGGTGAAGGCAGAATGGTTCTCAGTGCAAGGCACGAATCTGTCTGCCTCACAAATTCAGAGAGATCCATAATGTCTCTTTTTATATTGTCCAGTGAGGTACATCTCAGATCATTTACACCTAATATCAGTGACCCTAGGGAGGGTCAAGGACATGTCACTGCAGTAACAGCACAGCACACACCAGTCTCCATAAATCTAATAAAACATACTTGTAATATCTGACATTGGCATCTATGCCACCCTGTATACCATGAATGTTATGACTGGGTCAAGGGATACCAGGAAATTTTCATCAAATATCAGAGTTATCATTTCAGATGTACCTCCTTCCCCTCATGTTTCCTGTACATGTATATCTTGTAATGACTTCTTTGTTATTTCAGCCTTATGTTTTATCCTCATATGGCATTCTGCTGTTAGGCATCCCATACTACTGACAGCAGTGATGCCCACCACAAGCTTTGCCCAAGAGCACCAACCCTACTTGTAGTTTCCTTTTGGCTAACTAAAGTGTGTTTTTACATTATGAAAGCTGGGACTGCAATTCTAGTGGGAGTGGAGAGGCAGCCTTGTCTGTCCGAGTTGGAAAATACACAAGAGAGCTTAAAATGACAGTTAGTTATTATAGGTAGCTGGTACCTTTGCACTTTTAACTAACCAAAGTGTATTTTTACATTAAGAATAGTTGGACTGCTATTCTAGTAGTGAAGTAATGTAGCCTGGTCAGTCTGAGTTGGGAAACACATAGAGAGGCTTAAAGTAAGATTGTTTCAGCAGCCAGAGGGCTTTTATGGATTTAGTAGGGTGCTAATCTGTACTTGAGAGCTACTTTTGCTGTGCTTTTACAGTAAGAAGTTATATCATCATCCATTTAATGGTAGAAGGTGTTTACCTGGTCTCCCTGAGTTGGGAAACACTTCAGGGAGCGTAAAGTGTAGTTGTCTATTGGCCAAAGGGCACAGACACAGTTTAGTTTTCAACTTTTTTTGTCTGCTACAAATTAGGCACTTTTTTGCAGAGCTGATCACAGCTCAGTGGTGCTTAGCAGTATCCTGTACAGTAGCAAATCTAGAAAGCTAGTTCTTAACACTTTAACCCTTAGCACAGAAAGGCTTTGTGTGGAGTTAAGCTTAGGGCAGCCAGATAATGTCATACACCGCTAAGATTATAGCACTATCTAACTTCTAGCGTTCAACCTAGGCACCAATCCAAACCAAC
This sequence comes from Protopterus annectens, assembly GCF_019279795.1. Taxonomy (NCBI): domain Eukaryota; kingdom Metazoa; phylum Chordata; order Ceratodontiformes; family Protopteridae; genus Protopterus; species Protopterus annectens. The sequence continues at coordinate 1,542,447,970 of NC_056728.1, read as the reverse complement.
CCAAAATGCTAAACCATAATAGCCCAGTGCTAATACAGGTCCTGATAGCATGAAATTGCAATTTCCTAATGTCTCTGTGGCCATGGCCAGCTTGGTAGATACAGGCATCCTGAGACAATGTAGGAATTCTCTCATGTACTCGGACAACCTTTTAATCCTTAAAGAAACTAGCACAGTATGTGAGAGGTGTACATAAATAACTTGCTTTGAGGGAAACATCTTGCTTACAAACAAGGTTGCCATAAACACAAACAGTTCATCTTTCACATATACCTCTCACCACACACATAGACCTTCTTATGCTAAAGCACTTAAAATAAACTTCTGCAAACCTCAAAGACATCCTAAGCCTTCAAACTGCAACACCTACAATCAGCAATCAATAAAGCAAACACCAAAAGCAACACCTAACACTACATATAAGCCTATACCTAATGATCCCCCAAAGGACAAACCCCATAAGGAAAGCAAACACTTTACCTAGTACTCTTGTCATGGGGATTCTATTGTGTGACACACAGATACTCCTTTCACCAGGCTGGACAAGGAGAAGATAACTGTTAGTTGGATATATAGCGCTAGGATCCACAGTATCATGCATGTACTCACATCATTGCACTACGGGTACCAATAAATCATGCAACACAGCACAATGCACTGCATGTACTGTGCACGGCAGGGAAAACTGCACAAACCTTTTCACAACAACACAGATATGCACATAGCAGGAACACTACACAAGAATGTTCACAACAGCATAACTATGAAAAACATTGATGTCCTTTGCATGCAAAGAAATCCAAGTCACTGAGAGCCACTCGCTCTAGTGAGTTAAACCTCGCCACAACAATAAATAGAACATGCTGGAGGGATAGATTCCTGTCACAGAGACTCCCCATGCTTTGAAACAAAATTCCTAACTACATTAGGCAGAGCCCCTCACTAACACTCTCCAATAGAAACCTTGACGAGTGGATGGGTAACAGAAAATACACCCCTGGGATCACTTCATTGGCTCTTCTTGACAGAGGCTCAGTTAATTAATTAATGGGGCGGCGAAAGCTGATACACTCTGGCTAGGCTTATAAATGCCCTCGTGCAGATAGCCTAGTACCTACCTATGAACCTGTGAACCTATGCATGTGGCACATAAATAAACAGAAAAAGTGGAAAATGACTGTATACTAAAGCCAGTAAAGCATTACCTTACTGTGTCTACTTTCAACCATTCATGCGTATGCACTCCTGCATAAACAGTCACAGTGGCTAACCTAGATGACAGCCATACCAGAAGAGCCTATATACCTGTGTAGAAATATCAAACAATGTGAGTCTTTACTGTGCTTGTGGACTGCTGCTGTCACATTAATGTTTGACAATGCACTACTAAAGATAGATGGAATACAGGTAGTCTTATGGTACAGCACTGCATACAAACTAAAAAGCTAAAACCAAAACAAGGCACAAGGAGAAGCAATGTAGTAAAAAGTGCACAGGTGCAAACTGGATGGATCCTGAGTGGCTGTAGCACCCAACAGAGGTGGTAAGTAGCAGACCTCATTATCCTTTTGTATGTATGCCTTGTGAGATATGTTCTGTTATGTATACTGTGTTTGTTGTGTTCTGGAATGTATGCATGCCTTCTGTGTTGTGGTCTGGTAGGCATGCCTTGTGTGTTGTGCTCTGTTATGTATGCCTTGTGTGTTGTGTTCTGGTATATATGTATGCCTTGAGTGTTGTGTTCTGGTATGAATTCTTTGTGTGATGTTTTCTGGTATGTATGCTGTCTTTGTGTGTTGTGTTCTGGTATGAATGCCTTGTGTGATATGTTCTGGTATCTATGCTGTCGTTGTGTTTTGTGTTCTGGTATGAATGCATTGTGTGATGTGTTCCGGTACGTATGCTGTCTCTTTTGCGTTCTGGCATGCATGCATGCCATGTATGTTGTGTTCTGATATATATGCCTTGTGAGTTGTGTTGTGTTCTGTTATGTATGCCTTCTTTATTAAGTTCTGGTATGTATGCCTTGTGTGCTGTTTTCTGGTATGTATGCTGCGTTTGTCGTGTTCTGGTATGTATGCTGTGTTTGTTGTGTTCTGGTATGTATGTATGCCTTGTGAGTTGTGTGCTGGTATGTATGTATGTATGTCTTGTGGGTTGTGTTCTCATATGTATGCATGCCTTGTGGGTTGTGTTGTGGTATGCATGCTGTGTTTGTTGTGTTCTGGTATGTATGTATGCCTTGTGTGTTGAGTTCCTCTGACTACGGCCATAGCCAGGATACGGAAAACAATGAGAATACCTTTTTATTACCAGTAATAAAGGGATAAGGAGAACCATATGGTTGCATAGCTACAGGATAGAAGGCCGTATGAATACCACAATTAATGCATACTGTTAAGGCACAAATGTAGGCATTATATATTATGTTGTATGTCCTTGATGTGCTAGGCTTTTGCTCATCCAGTGTATTGATCATAAAACTGAGTGACTCTTTTTCTGCTGTGCACTCACAGGATGTTATCGTGCTGCCTTCTTGCCCACTCAGCTCCTGACTGAGATTACAGGGTGCTGCTGAGAATTGATTTTGTAAGTATCCCTGTACTGTACTGCACTATCATTAGGTACTCATCAGCAGCTGTGTCAAGTACTGCAGCGTGCTCCTCTGGTTATAAAATACATTAAATGGGTATGTGCTGGTGTCACTTACTGATGTTGGTGATAGCTACTGGCCTCCTAATATTTCAGTATGAAAGTCCTAATTGTCATTTATTTTCTATTAGCTTAAGGACAACTAAGTTATTATGCACTGCTACACAATATATTCTTTTTTAATGCATCTGTATATGTTTCTTTATAACTTTTTGAGTTTTGCATTTAATCCTTACCTGTATCTCTTGGCATGATGGGAGATTATGGCTGAAAGGGGATTGCTCTGACTAAGCCCTTCTATTTGGTTAACAAACAAATAAAATGTCATTTCATCTTTTGAATAAAAATAAAAATCTACTGCCAATCATTAGCGGACCGGGGTTCCGCTGTGGTGACCCCTAACTGGGAAAAGCCGAAAGAAGAACAACAACTTAAAAAAAACTGGCAGACTTAACTGCAAAACAAAAGAAAAGAAAAAATGTTTTCCACTCTAATGTTGTTTTGTTTTAACTGTTGTGCCCCATTATTACAATTTTATATAAAAATAACTGTGCAGTGCAGTTTAATGTGGGCTTATTACAATGAGTAGCAAAATGGTGGGTTCAGTACAAAATAGCATATGATTTCTTGAAAATAAATCTTTTTCTTTTATTTGAAGAACATAAATAAAATAAGATTAAGCATAAGACCCAAATAGGTTGATGCAATGACAACCCCCCTGTATGTATGGATCCACTCAGGAGCTCCAAACAAAATAGCAGTGAGAGTCCCTACATTTACCTGGGAGGGTTGTAAGGGCCATTATTGTCTGTAGTGATGAGTCCGATGTTCACCTGGAACATGTCTTACTCCCATTGTAGTTGGAGCATTAACTCTTTGGTGCTGGCTGTATATCAAGTTAAGTCGTTCTTCCTCATGGAGTCCCATGGATGAGGCAGTATTTGTGTGCCGAGTGCCCCTGGTGTTTGATTTGGGTGTTAAAGAGAAAAGGTAAAAGAACTAAAAGTAAAGAGTTTTAAAATCTGAAAACAGGCCAATGCTAAGATATCTAGGAGTTTCAATAAAAGATAGGAGGCTGACCTTTAGAAGTTCTGTTCCTTTATTGCTCCTCTGGTGAAGATTCTTGGTTCATATCCTAATGGAATCTGATAGGTAGTACAGGTGTAAGGGTATGGGCTGTTAATGAGCTGCTTTCTGAATTTCAGATAATGGCTTCCTCAGCCTTAATCTATGTACTGTGTGACTGTGAACAAGCCACTTAATTAGACAGTGCTCTGGAGGAATTGGGAAACTGAGTTAGGTTCCCCAGTGTGCTCCTGGAGACCATGCCTATTAACTACCTATAAACCCACAGAAAAAAATGTGTAGATCCAAAATCCCTAAATATTAACTTGAAGAGAACATTGTAGTCAATGAGTTATTAAAAAAGAAAAAAGGAGGCAGAGCAGGACAAGAATTTATCAGGTGAAGGACTGGGACAGAATGCAGAAGACATCATGAAGTAGTCAGCCAATTATATGTAAACAGAAGCAGGTTAAGTATCAATGTGAAGTTTAGAAGAACAGAAAGATGAATCACAAGGAAGGGGAGCAGGACAGATTGTAGGAGAGATGTGGTGGAGAAGGGGTAATGTTTTGGTCAGGGATCTTTGGGGTGTATGAAGATGTATGGTTTTCAGGAGACTAAGGGAGTGTTAGGAAAGGATTTGGAAGCTACAGAGGACAATGACATCTACTCAGGCAGAAAGAGTCAGAGGAGCTGAAGGTAATGGAATATCAACATGTTAGCAGACAGACAAGGATGTGGAAAAGTAGAAAGAGGACGGATCAAACTCAGCAGGACATAACCAGAGGAAGTCAAACAAGTGAAACCGAAGATAGGACAACAGATGCAAACAGACAGCAAGGGAATAGAAAATAGTTTCAAGGCAAAGGGGGAGGAAGAAAAGAAAAGCGGTTAGGAAAGGGGGTTCTCAAAGATCAGAAAATGAACATAATTGGATAGGAACAGCAAAGTGGAATTAAGGACAGACATTAGAAAAGATTATCAGACAGGAGATAGCACCAGAAGGAGAGCAGCAAACAAGCAGGTAAGGTAAGAAAGGTGAAGGCATTAACCCTCTCACACACACACACACACACACACACACACACACACACACACACACACACACACACACACACACACACACACACACATATATACACTAAAAAAGCATGGAAGTAAATAAAAGTGAGCAGCTAGTTAAGATGAAGTGTTCATAGTGAGTCAGGAAATGGTAAGATGCCATGCAGGGAATCTGTGATGGTAAGTGTAAGATAAATGCATTAAAGAAATGTAATCAATAATAAGAAGTATAAAAAGAGCTCTCAGAGAAGTCAGGGGATAGAACATAAGACTATTTAAGAAGGTAGCGGTGGAAGAAAAATGAAATGGGAGATCAGAAAAATGTGTGACAGAATAAAGTCAGTATGGTGCTCAATAGTGCTAAAAGCCTAGGAAATAAGATGGCTGAGCAGGAAGTAGTTATGCAAAATGAGGCTGGCATGTTGGGGTAGCAGGAATGTGAGACAGTGATGAATAAGGTAAGGCACTGTGATGCCAAGATATACAGATTACTTGGAAGATACACAGTAGGCAACTGTGTGATGTGTAGCAGTAAACATTAAGTGATAAGGTGGAAGGGGAGGCAATAGGAGATAAGTAAATGTCGAAGTAGAGACCAGAAAAGAGTAGAGCACATAGAACAACAGAAAGAGAGAGACAGAGAATGGCACAGAATTAACAGTAAACTTTCAGAAATAAAGCTAGATTGATCAAAAGAGCAAATATGGTACACTGCCACCCTCCTCAGACCATTTACTGCGAGTGCAAGAGATGATGAAGTAGTTTGTAACCCAGCTGAAGGCAGGAGAAGGAGAAAGAGAATGATTATACATTATAATAGAAGACCTCAGGTCACTAGACTGGAGTATTCTGCTGCCCAAAGTAGGAAAAGAGAAGAGAAAATGTATTTGTCCAGGAAAGATTCAAAGAAAAATTATCAAATGGAATTAGGAAAGGAAAATCCTGGATCTCCTCCATTCTCTGCATGGAAGAACTTGCTGAAGGCTATACAAGCGAGGGACCCTTTAGCTAACAGTGACCAAGCAACAACAACATTTTTCACACTGACTACAGAGAAGATTAAGAAACTGCCAAAAAGAACAGGTTCTGGAATTATGGGTAACAGACTATAAATAGAATGGAGGGTTTCATAAATAAAGATATGGGAAGGGGGCATGAGTGCAAAGACATGGAGACACCGAATAGACATCATAAAAACAGCTGTATGAGGAGGCAGAGAATAGGTTGCTAAAGCAAAATGGAAATGTGTGCCAGTCTGGATCACAAGGACAATAAGGACACTGAAGAGAAAAGGAAAATGTATACAGGGGATGAAAGGACAATGAGAGAGGATCATTGGGGATGGTATATGGGGGATAGGAGAGCAATAAACTGCATATTAAAGCCAGCTATGGACATGAAGAAAATGTTACTGACAGCCATTAAGAAGGGGAGATGGCAAGACGAGATACTGGCAAACTAAGTTGGGAAGGGCAAAAACCTGGACAGAAAAAAGATTGGGTGAAAATCTTAAACAATATTTTGCAGCAGGGTTCACCCATCAAGCAGAAGGAAGGATATCAACCTGAGAGGACAGGACGGGGCCAGGGTGGGCTAGAGAGGCAAGTAGATAATGATAGTTGAGGTAAAAGGGACACTAGGAGGTCTAAAGGTAGGTAAGACACACCGGTCAGTCAGGATTTCACAGAGGATCTAAGAAAGGGTTGTACAGTTTGGGTAAAATGCCTGATACAACTATTCAACAGCTAATTTTTAATAGTAGATGTTCCAAAGAGACCTAGGTTTGTGCAGATGTGGTACTCATCCACAGATTTGTTGCAATGTGCAGCCCAGAAAATGACAAGTTAGTAAGCCTGACATCAGAGCTGTGAAAAACAGTGGGTAGTACTGATATCAAGACATACGGTTTGTACAGTAAATCTGGCTTCCCACTGAGAACTGCAAGAATCCCAACAGACAGATATCGTCAGACTAACCTTATCAGTTGTATGACTGAGTTACTAAGAACTCACAAAAAAAAAAAAACAAATAAGCAAACAAACAAATGTCAAATAAATAAAATAAATAACTGATACAGCAGCAGGCCACTAACAAAATAGATAAATGTAGGTCTTGATTACATACTGTGTAGACAAGTGCAGAACTGGATTGATTAGGATAGTTGAGGGAACTCTTAATGGATATAAGGTGACAAGTGGTGTCACACTGTGGTTAACTTTGATGCCACCTTATTTATCTGAACTCAAGCAAAGCGTTAATAACTAGACCAGTCTCTTTGCACATGACAGCAAGGCTGGATGAGTAGCAGCAAATAGAGGAACAACCTGAAGAAAGATTTAAGGAGATGGCCTGGTCTAAAAGGCAGTGCTCCACTTATTCCCATCCAAAGGTATAGTACCGCACATGGAAACAAGCCACTCAACGTCATACATTAGAAACATAAGCTAAGGAACAAAATGCAGATACAGAGCTTAGGGGTTATTATTAGGGAAACTCACATTATCAGGCTTAGTGAGAAAAATAGGCAGCAAAGGTAAATGAAATGCTGGGCTATGCATCTGGGTGTTAAATAAAAGGAGAAGTGGGTGATAATGCCACTATAGTTGACCATAATTAGACTGTTGTTGGAAGGCTGTGCGCAGGGTAAAGTAGGTCACAGTGTTGGAGAGTGTAGAGAGGAAGGTGATAAGGACATGAGGAAAATGAAAGGTATGACATATCAAGAATGACAAGGGAGCACAGCCTCTTTCCACAAGAAAAATAGCAAAGATTGGGGAAGGGGATGTATAATATGACTAATGCACTATCTAAAGGTTAAAGGTTATGGAATTACTTTATTAAGGAAGACGGCAGGGGGAGACATGATCAGCAGATAAAGGGAACACAGTTTAATCTTGATATGAGAGTGAGAAGGCACTTTTTAACACATAGGTACAATCAATTACTGTAAGAGGTGACAGAAGTTGAGATATGAATTACTGTAAGAAGTGACAGAAGTTAAGATATCTGAGGCATTTAAGCAGCTTAGAATTCTTGAAGGTTTGAGATAGAAGTGAAATATAGATGTCTTAGTCTAGCTAAAGCACACAGGCAAACTAGACAGACCCACAGTGTTTTTCAACCAGCTGGTTGACATAATGTCATATGATGATGCTAATGTCATACGATTCCATAACTTCTTCTTTTGGCTGCTCTCGTTAGGGGTCGCCACAGCAGATCAACTGTTTCCACTTGCTCCATCACACCAACCATCTGCATATCCTCTCTCACCACATCCATAAACCTTATTTTAGGCCTTCCTCTTTTCCTGTTACCTGGCAGCTTCATCCTTAGCATCTTTTTCCCCAATATACTCTGCATCCCTCCTCAGCACATGTCCAAACCAATGTAATCTTGCCTCTCTTGCTTTGTTGCCAAACATTCCGACCTGGGCTGACCCTCTAATATACTTATTCCTAATCCTGTCCATCCTCGTCACACCCAGTGCAAATCTTAACATCTTCAACTCTGCCACGTCAAGCTCTGACTCCTGCCTTTTTGTCAATGCCACTGTCTCCAACCCGTATAACATAGCTGGTCTCACTACCCTCTTGTAGATATTCCCTTTCACTCTTACTGGTACTCGTCTGTCACAAATTACTCCTGACACTCTTCTCCACCCACTCCATCCTGCCTGTACTCTCTTCTTCATCTCTCTTCCACACTCACCATTACTCTGAACTGTTGATAACTACAGTAAAAAAAAAAAAATATATATATATATATATATATATATATATATATATATATATCTTAGACTGCAAGCTAAGACTCAGTACTATAAAACTTATTTATAGACTGATTTATTGATTCATACATTTGATTCTGTTTGGGATTACTAGCCTGTCTAGCCACCGAAGCTGACATTGTCAGATTAATCAGTAAGAATAGGAATGCACTGATGTGCCATTAACAAGCTCGACACGTAAAACAGAACAGGCTTGACTATGTGTTGTGGTGGGACTGGCAGTAAATATTTAGAGCACAAAATTAAGGAATGTTGAAAACCTTGTCACTATTGAGGCAGTAAAGTGTATTATTACAAAATTCCACTAGAGGGAGGCATTAAACTCCAATACACTGGATAACAGCCCTTGAGCAACTGCATTTTTAACAGTGCTGGAAAAGACAAAGCCTTTTGCAACAGTAAACTATGAAGTCAAACAGGCCTGATTTTGGCTGATATGTTTGCTCTGTCCCATGTAAAATTTCTGATTTGCTGGTAAATCACTCAGGCCCAAGTCAGTCAGTGCCAGGCACTAAATTTTCATACTTCGTATTCTGCAAAAAAATGCATGTAGAGATGCAAACCCTGTTGTTCTATTAACTTTCTAAGTGAAGTGGAGAAATATTTACAAATCACCTCCAGTTTGGAATCTTTGTCTCCTGATTATGTTGGCCTTGTCCAGAAATTTTGAGCAAAGAAGCTGAGACCTATAATAACAAGCTCAGTTAGTAATAAATCAATCTTTGTGCTCCCGTGTATAGTGATAACTAACACAATGGCAGGCACTACCTAGGCAGTGCAGTAATATTTACAATAATGTGAGTGAAACAATAAATATGTTTATTTTATCATATTTTTAAAAAGATCTTGGTTAGGCATACAATAAGGGAGTATCATATCTAACATAGTATATTTATTGCTGGTATGCACAGAGGAGAACGTTTGTTTTTTCTGTACTCATTTTAAGTGACATTAAGATAGGAAACAGTCATTTCAGCTTAATGGTCCTACATAGTTATTTACAAGAGGTGACATAGGGTTGTCAATTCTGAGTATGTACAGGAAAGCCAACAAATAAGTAATATGCATAAAACAGTGCTTTGCTAAAATGGCAGTCGCCTACTGAGTAGGTACATTTCACGTGGTGCACGTAACATTAAGAATTATTGGTGTGGAGTAAGAACTATGACAGCCAGTATGTGCAACAGAGGGAAATCTAATATCTGGTACATAGCAAATCAACAACTAAATAGTAATCAGAACACTCAAATACTGCTAATTAAATGAAAGAAGGACTCAAAAGCAGAAATACAGTATTAAAAGTTTATAACATGACACAGACATACAATTTAGCTCAAATCTACAATCCAAATGCAATGCAAGTATTGGCATGGTAGTCAGTTTTCATAGACAACACACTGTGTAGCATACCTCTCAACTGTACAGATTTTCACAGAATGTCCAGATTTTTGCCTCATATTTTTGGTCCGTTTTTCATAAAATTGTGTTTTTTTGGTAAATTAGTGCCAAATCATTAAAGATTGAAGTCAGAAAATAATGACAGACATTTGAGTTTCAGATTTCATGCCCTTCAAAAAATTCATGCTAATGCAAAACCTGTCATTCTATCAACTTTCTAAGTTTGTAAGAGCAATACTTAAAAATTGTCCCTATTTTGGGACCTTTGTCCCAATTTTTTTTTATGGCTTTGTCCGGATTTCTTGCTGTAAGAGTTTGAGAGGTATGCTATGTAGACAGAAAAGAGTGTGGAGAGTGTTATCGCACCAGGGAGGAGGTGATTCAGAGATGCAAGCAGTATGACCACTGCTGCTCGTCTGGTCCTGACAAAAACAGACGAACAGTTGTGGGTTCAGTTCAAGCAGCCAAACACATCCAGATTGAGGCTTAGTAACCTAAAACCTAACTAAACTTATAAACAGACTGACTACTGCACTCATACATTTTAACACTCTCGCTGCTCTCTCAAAATGGCACTGCTGCCTGCACGTGCTCACTATTTATATGCACGTCCCCTCACATTGAAATGCTTCTTAAAGTTACAACACACGCTCTGTTCTACATTCTCCCTCTTTAAAAAATAAGTCATACACTGAAAATGACAACATTCATTGACATGCAATTCTACAGCAATGATCCTTTGACATGCAGTTATACAGAACTAATTCTTTGACATGCAGTCATACAGAACTAAGTACAAATAAAACAATCATGTCTTTTACACTAGGTCTAGAAATACGACCTGATCCTGTGGCATAAAAATTAGAACTAGGTTTAGCAGCAGGGACTGTCTTTAATGAACATTCAACTTCAGGGACATCTGAGACATCATCAGGAATGGGAACAGGTACTGAGACATGTTCTTCAACAGGAACATCATCTGGATTGCTCTGAGATCTAGAGTCTGTATCACAGGTATGATACTGCGTTATCGATTCAGACACCGGAAGAAGATGCCTGTGATTTCTTTTGTATTCTATACCCTCAGATTCCACTAAGTAGGATCTCGGCTCAGCACATATACCTCTCTCTTGACCAATTCGATCAAAACCTTTCACCGTTTGCACCCTCACTATATCTCCTTCTTTCAATGGATGAAGAAATCTGCTCATTTTATCATAGCTGGACTTCTGAAAGGCACGTTTTTTTTAAATAGTTGGGCTTTGATTGCTCTAGTGTTTTTAGCATGCGGCACCAACAAACAAACTAATAGGCAAGGCTGTTCTGGTTTGCCTAGACAGAAGTCTCTGAACATGCAAGCCAAGTAAGTTGTCACAGGGTATATTTCTGAGATTAAGTAAATTCAAGAAAACATCAGTATTGTCACGCTTTGACCTCTCTAGTAATTGCTTTGCACTTTATACTGCATGCTCAGACAGGCCGTTTGACTGGGAATATTCCTGACGGTTTACTATCATTTGTGCGAACAACATTCTGTCAGCAATGTTGTTCACAAAATGACAAGTGTATTGGATAGTTGAAGACACTTATGTGAATGCAGTAGTGCATTCACATAAATGTGTTCGACTATATGTACAAGATCGCGGTACAGTGGGGATTGGAAATTCATCCATATCCCCACTGTAGTGTGATCTTGGAGTTGGAATATATTAGTAGCAAGGGGTGTAGGAGGGTGCAGGGGGGTTTTCCCCCTGCAAAAACGTGATATGTCGTATAGGAGTTTGATTTACATCAGCTCCTATACGGCTATCACGTCACATTTTTGGCAACAATGTAGACTCAAATGTGTCGATCATTTGGGGTGACATTTTGTATGCTCGAAATGTTTAGTTTCGGTTTTAGTTTTGCCATTCGAACTAACGATAGTAAACCATTTCAGACTACTAGTAATATGGATAAAGTCCCACAAATTTGCAAGTTTCTGAAATAACTGACTGGTAAACTGGGCACCGTTGTCAGAAATAACTTTGTATGAACTACCATGGACTGAGAACTGACGTTTCAACTTAGTAATAACAGTACTGGATGTTAGGCTAGGTAGCAGATTGCTCTCAAACCAGTTTGAATAAGAGTCTACCAACACTAAGTAATTCTGATTGTTCCACTCAAATATGTCAGTGGCTACTGTTGACCAAGGCAGTTCAGGAATCTGGCTTAGCTGAAATGGCTCTTTTTGCAAATCTCTTGACAGAGAAGGCCAAAATACTAGTCCTCTCACCCTTCTTTTTGTAGCTTCAGATCCTGGTTGGCCATGATGCAAAATCATATATGTCCTTATGCTGTAAGGAAGTAGGAACAATAACTTTAGGACCTTTGAAAAAGATACCATCTTCCATCAACATCTCATCTCTATAAGGATATAAGTTTACACTTCTGTTGGTACACAAAATTGCTTTGACGGCCATCCAACATTGATGAAGTGGTTGAGCTTTTACAAAACTGAATCACTCTTTGTATGATCTCTTAGCTCATCGAGACTTGTGGTAGAAAAATTATGCACCTCTATGACATCAAAGTCAAAATTTTCTGCATCAAGCTTTTTTGTGGTATTTCTGGGTGATCTGGATAAGGTATCAGCCAGGTAAAGAAGTATGTCTTTTGTGCAGACCATTTTAAAGTAGTACTTTTGTAATCCAAGCATCATTCTTTGTAGTTTTGCTAGGGCTGCATGCATAGGCTTCTTTAAAATGGTGACTAGGGGCTGGTGATCAGTCTTGATCTGGACAGCTTAGCCATAAACATAATCATGGAACATATTGCCAAAGGTTCCTTTTCAATTTGAAAATACTGCATCTCAGATTGGGTAAGAGTTCTAAATGCATATGCTACTGGTCTGCCCTCTTGAAGAATAACTGCACCAAGACTGAACTTTGAAGCATCACATTAAAGAATTATTGGTTTGTGGACATCATAATATCTCAGCATAGGTGGACTGGCAATTTTCTGTTTAAGGTTATCAAACGCTCTCTGGTGTTGTTCCAACCATGACTAGGCAACATTTTGTATGTCAGCTCTCTTAAGGGTGGTGATAATTCACTGAGGTCTGGTATAAACTTACCCAAATAGTTAACCATACCAAGGAAGTGCTGTAAGGCTTGGACATTGTCTGGAACTGGCGTCTCAAGAATGTCTGTTTGTCTGGAAGGGTCTGGTCATAAGACTGAACTGGTAAATAAATGACCTACATAAGTAACTACTGGTAACCTGAATTTACATTTCAGAGGACTGAGCTTTAAATTCACTTCACATGTTCTGTCCAGAACTTTCCTGAGGTTTCTGTCATGCTATGTTTCACCATTGCCTCCAATTAGTAAACGATCTACTATTATAGCACACAGATAACCTGAAAAAAATTGCTCTGTTACATGCTGAAAGACTTCACTGGCAGAATTTATTCCAAAAGGCATTCTGAAAAATCTGTGTCTACTAAATGGGGTACTGAATGCAGTCAGTAGTGAAGATTTGCAATCAAGCATTACTTGTCAAAATGAACTCTTTGCATCTAAGACAGAAAAAACAGTGGCATTTGGCATAAGAGTAGCAACCTCCTTGACTGTACACATAGGATGGTGGGGCCTCTTTAATGCTTTGTTTAAGTCTCTTGGGTCAATACATATTATGATTTCATCTGAACTTTTCTTATGAGCAACCACCATGGAAGATACCCATTCAGTTGGTTCTGTGACTGGACAAATCACACCTTGTTGCACCATTTTATCTAACTGGACCATGACTTTGTCCTGCATAGCTATCAGAACTTTTCTCACTGGTCTGACAACTGGACTGACCTCTGGGTCTAATTTCATGGGGTACCCAACTGGAAGTTTACCTAGCTTGTCTTCGAAAATAGCATACTCTGAGAAAATAGCATTGTTGAAACTGGAACTAGGACATATGCTTACATGATGGACTTCTTTCGTAAAAGAAAGCAGTTTCATTCTTAAACTGTCTCTGAGACCTGATAATGACTGCACAGGTCTTCTAACTACATAAAATTGCAAGCTGTAACTGTTCCTGGCTGAACTGCATGAATCACTACAGAGGTTTTGCTTTGAATCTCTTCACCTCCATAAGCAACAAGCTTAGCATAATTGGCCAAATTAAGTTGGTCAACAGCTCTTACTCTAGAAAATGTTTCTGCTGACAAAACAGTGCACTTTGAACCAGTGTCTACTTTGAGGTTAGTGGGTTTACCATTGATCAAGATAGTACAAAACATTTTGTTCTTTGCCAACAAATCTACTGCATTAACCTTTTCACCAACCAATGATATGTCATCTACATAGAAAGCAGAGTTGCAGCTTTTCTATATGATCAACTTGCTTTTCTGAATGATCTTTCTGAATAAATGAATGAGGCTTGATTGATTTACAAAACTTTTGAAGGTGGTTCCATTTTTTGCACTTGTGGCATTGCTAACCAAATGCTAAACACTTTTCTCTTTTAGATTCATGATTGGCACCACAATTACGAGAGTTAACAATAAGACTTGGCTTGGGTTTTGCTGACTCACCCTTGTACTGCACTGAGCATGTCCATTTTACAGAGCTAGTCTTAGAACTTGTTACGGGTTCTCCCTGGAAATCTTGCAGGGGCTGCAGCTGCCATGTGCATAGGTCTTTTTCTGATAGCTACATGCTGCATGCTGCCTTTGCTTGCTCTACAGGCTGCTGAAACCATGTTGTTATCACTTGCAAGCATATTTGTGTATCTTTCTATAAGCTCATATATCTAGAAAATCTCTATAGCTTTGCTCAACGTTAAATCACTGTCACAAAGCAAAATCTTTCTCACTGCAGCATTATTAACACCACGCACAAGCCTTTCTTTTATCAACTCATCTTTCCAATCACCAAATCTGCATGTTTTAGCCTTGTTTCTCAAGTTAGTAATATAAGCTGCAAAAGTTTCTCCTGGCTTTTGGTCTCTTGTATAAAATAGGTGCCTCTCCAATGTAATATTTGTCTGGGGGTTACACACTTCTCCAAATTTACATATCAAGCACTAAGTGTCCTCCTTTGATTCAGCTTGTACAACAATGTGGCAGTTCTTCCCTTCTCTTGCATACTGGTGGGTGCATAAACAAATGAATGCTCTCTTTCAATGGCTTCTGACCCTGTTAAGTTAAGCAAAATAAATGTCCTTGTACATGCATCTTTATCAGAAAAAGCTACCTGTATGAAAATATCCTATTCCTGCTCAAATACTCTCCAATTATTTGCAATATTATGATCAAAGACAAATGGACTGGGTCTGAGAAATGCCTCTGCCATATCAACACACAGTAATAAAGACCCTTGGAATCATGTACAAACATACACGCACATATATGCCACAAATTTATGCCAGAACTTGTAATTATGCCCAATAGCCCAACAGACTTTTCGAAATAACTGTACTTTGTGAAATAAGTCTCTGTATCACATGAACACTTTGAAACCAATATACTTTTTGAAACCACTCCTTATCAGTGTAAGAAACACTTAAAAATGACTGCACTTTGCAAATGAACTGTACACAACATAAGAAACTTCTTAAAATGACTGTACTTTGTGAAATAAGTCTGTACAGTGTAAGAAACACTTTGAAATGACTGCACTTTGCAAATAAAATGGACACAGCACAAGAAACTTTTCAAAATGACTGTATTCAGACTGCACATTGCAAAATAACTGTACTTTGCACACACTAAACTCTTCAAAATAATTGCACTGTAATAAAGCACACACTGCAAACACTTTGCACACTCTGAAATACTTTGAATGACTCTAGTTATGCTTTGAATAGCTTTAGTCAATGTGAAATAGTAGCTCATGTCAAAACACGGTCATTTATTACAAAACATGCAGTCACATTGATTTTTTTAAGCTTATTTTGCCCTTTTATTGTATTCATTATGCCCATTTGATCTGTTATCATGCTCTTTATACTTTTTTTGTGCTTGTTTTTCTTTTAATATGCTTGTTATACAAATTGGAAGTAACTCTGAACACCCTCATAAGTATTTCTGATAATTCTATCAAATATTGCGGTTTTGAATATTTTGTTTAATCAATAATGAGTTTTATGCCATTTGTTTGATTAATAATGTGTTTTGTTATCTGTGAATGCTTCATATCTATTTCTTTACAAAATAAATAATTTATGTGAGTTTTGGTTACCTGAAATTCATTTCTGGCCTTTTTAATTGTTTGAGAACTGTATCACCCAACCTGCTCAATGTACCTTCACCGTTGACTCTGCACCTCATGGCTTGAAGACGTTGCACTCATTTATCCCAGTTCTGACACTTATAAACAGACTGAACACTGCACACATACATGTTAACTGCTGCCTGCACATGCTTTCTATATGCACATGTCCTCACTTTGAAATGCTTCTTAAAGTTACAACACACGCTCTGTTTTACAACCACATTAGGCTAAAATATCATGGTTTGCAGTGTATACAAATGACAATACAATGATATGGAAATAAAGCCCTGTATGCTAATGAGGGTACCAAATAAGCAGATGAAGCCTTCAAATATAGTGTAGAGATTCAGCACCATATAAAGCAGATCGACTGCCGCATAATGTCCATCTATTCTGAATGTCAAGAACTGAAGATGTTTAGGATGGTACAGAGTTTGTGATAGCTGCAGATATAGCAGAGCAACACATTACTGGCTACTGCTTAAGCCAGGGCCTGTAACACAGTGTGCTGCTGCCTCCACAGCAATACAGAAAGTACTATCAATGCCTAACTTACCACTTGTCTCATCAGCAGATTGAGGACTACTTCTATATAGACTGGGATGCCATACGAACAATTGTCAAACAGAGGGAAATATCAACAGCCCATCCCAGAAGATGGTAAGATATGTTTAGCTTTGATCATTCTAGCTATAGGGATCTTTTGGCAACCTGCAGTGGACATGCTAAGAATTTCTCTGGTATTAGCTTTGTGTATCTGACACTAGCTCATTGACATTATCCTTCAGCCTGTGGAGAAGGACTGCAGGGGAATGAATCACTGCTATGCAGGTATTTTACAGCACTTCTGATTTATCTGAGGTCCTGGGAGACCAGTTATTGCACACACACATAGGCACACATGCACAAACACACACATTCACACACACACACACACACACACACACACACACACACACACACACACACATGCACTCACTGCCATCTAGGTCCCACATGGTCCATAGGATGCCAGATACATCTACAGGAATGGTATCACTGCTGTTTGTAGTAAGGAATGTAAAATATACATTGTGACCATGGATGATGACCACATCCACATTTCCTAGCCCATTGCAGTGATGGTATATAATACAGCATATACAGGGACATAAAATGTGATGGGGCATGTTTTAGCTAACTTAAGAGATGCTTCAAACACCTTCATGCATCCAGTGGGACATAGCAATATTCACCCAAGACCTGCAGCCAAATATCTGTAGTGTGCATTACATTGCATAACATAGTCAGGTGGAAACAAGTAAAGCAGCAGGGAAACATCCAAGCCAGGCCCATCATAACTGTAGGAACAGCAGGCAAGCAACCAAGCTGCCAGTTTGAGAATGAAGAGGCAACAACAGGACCTAATGAGAGACATAAGTGGATATAATATTTATGGCACTGGAAAAGTGGCCATAAAGATAGATAACACCGAATTAAATTGTGCATGCATCATCAAACCTAGGCTATTCAATAAGTGTATGATCTGACTATGCTGTCCATCAGATATTACTTTACCCATACATGTTAGCGGATAGTTAAGGCACAGGCATTATCATTTGTACAGGGGTAGGGGGCCACAGTGGCAAGTGATAGCAATGCTACCATATGGACTAATGGCAGGAGATGTGGCTAGATGAAGCCATGTGGTTTAGTAGCTGGTTGTGGAGAGTCAGGAATCATATACACCACTGATGGGGGTGGAGTTGCCATATTGCACATATTGATGTTGTCTGCTGTGGGGGCCAGAAGTCTCAGGCCTCAATGAGGCTTATGGCAGGAACAGTGTATAACTATGGGAGTATGTGTGTGTGTCTGTACTCTGACAGGATGTCTCATATGTAAGGAGAAAAGAAATGTATGGTGTCGATGACCTAGGTAATGGCTACATGTAGGCACAGTGATTTGTTTTCCCCAGGGTATTTTGATGATATAGAACTACAAAGCACAATAACAGGAAACCCGGTGAGATGTTCCAGAGGTAGAACCTAGGAACATTGATAGACATGTATATGACACTGACCATGGTCAGGTGTGGTGGTCTCCCTGGCCAGTGATGCTATGTCAGGAATACTGGACACCTCAAATGTGCACCCATCCAAGGGGATGGTAAGCAGAACCTCCTGAGTGAGACCAGAAAATATTTGCCCTCTGCCACATGGAGGTACTAGTATGTGCAATGTTAGCCACAGGTGTCTTGAGTAGCATCTCTTCCTCCCTCTCATTATAGCCTATGTCAATATGCAGGTGTTTCATATCATCCCAGTTCACCACTTTCTTATGGTTGCCTTCATTTTTATTAATTATCTTGGAATCCCTCTATTTTTATT
This sequence comes from Protopterus annectens, assembly GCF_019279795.1. Classification (NCBI taxonomy): domain Eukaryota; kingdom Metazoa; phylum Chordata; order Ceratodontiformes; family Protopteridae; genus Protopterus; species Protopterus annectens. The sequence continues at coordinate 1,542,429,383 of NC_056728.1, read as the reverse complement.
GACTAATTTATGCTGACCCCCCTCTCCCCTTTGTATTTTTATTTACTTTTGAAATAGTATTATTTTTCTTTCTAAGGCTTTGCTGGCAGGGGCACTTTGTGTAATTGTTTGGTATCTGGTATCCCCCATGTGTCTTCCTATGTTTCATTTCACTACAGATTTATGTAGCACTAATTTAAAGTTTTTTTTCTCTGTTGCAGAGATAGTTTATTTTGATGGTGTTCTACCTGCTTCCTTCCTTTGGTGTTTTGATTCATGCTTTACACCCCTAGTAATGTCAGATGTTAGCCTTTCATTCCCTCCATTGTCTCATCCGTTTGTTGCCCATTATACATGGAAATACAGAAATGCATGGCAAGTAATACTGCAACCATCTTTTGCATTAAGCGGACCTGAAAGACTGCTGCTTCACAATGATGTTCCAGCAGTTACATACTTTTTGCAATGAAAAACACAGAACAGAAGCAGATATCTGAATAGGACTGCCATTGTCACCAGTTTTATAAACGCATTTGTACATTCTCTTTCCCACAGCCAGCAACTGCTAGTGCTTTCCCCTGGTGCCTTCCGAAACATAAAGTCAGCCAGGGGCTCCCCTCAACTGCAGATTTTGCGGGTGCCTAACATGGACTATGGGTTAAAAAAGAGATTGTAAATAGACGAACTATGGTAAAATATTTGTCAATTAATTCTCTAACAGATTCCCCATCCATGTAAAACAAAGCTCATCTCTGTCTATATTCAAGCACAACTTGGGCCTTTGGATGGGAAACAGAAAATTTACCCCAGGAGTTCCCACTATATTAGTAATGGACACAAGCATCTCCTAAAAGCTTTATCCCATGCATGGGTCCCCCCCCAAATATCTATGCTGTGATCCCAGTTTTTTTTCTCACTATGGGTAATATGTAATTATTGACCATGGGATGGCTAAGGCCAGTCAAACACCAAATGGGATAGGTTAATTCAAGCACTAAAATGGAAATTGTTTAGGCTTAAAATGTCCCACAGGGGCAACTAACCAAGTACTTACCTATAAACCCATGAAGCTATTAAAGTACATGATAGGTTGGAATGGACTATTAATCTAAACTATGGAGAGTAAGTGTAACAAGCTAATGGAGTGCTAAGCAGATAGAATAATAAAATGTGTACCTTGGTAGATGAATAAACTTTGATCATGTGAGGATTCCCCACAGTTCCTATATTTGTTTAATAATCTGCCTACTTACAATGGGGATAAGTGGACTGAAAAGGTCCAAGTCTGTTGTGGTACATCTGTATAGGCAGTAAGGGGAATGATATTGCAAAGGAAAGATTAAGACTGGGACATATACTTGCTGGCTTGGGTATGCTAGCTGTTTCCAGGTGTTTACTAATGGCAAAACACAGTTAGACTTCTTAACAGACAGACCAAGCAAAACTTATTCTTCAAGAAATAAACCATGGTAATTACAGGGTCAAAGACAATTTATGAAAAGGACAGAAATATTTTTATATCCTCGTAAAAAGCTTCACCTCTTCCAGTGCCACTAGAAAGAGATGTAAGCTATTCAGAACTCAATTTATACAAAATTTATCAGTCAAAGCAAGATATTTTATTTAAATTATTCATCACTATCTCACTGCTTCTTCATTGTAGTTTCTACCTATCAACATACATGAAGTCAAAAAGATTCACCTAAAAATGAAATTTATTGCTAATCCATTTTCAGGTAACATTCCCTGCAAGGGAGTAGCTAGGTATACTCACTGTACTCAAGTAATTTCATTTTTTTCTGAGCATCTTTCAGAATCTTTATGGCTCAAAGACACCAAAATATTTTAAACTATATAAACTAGTGTCTACTATACACAGCTATGGAAAACAAACTTACCTGACAGGAGTATATCTCCTAAAAAATGCCCTTTCATAATTAGAAGTCACAGTTGAAAATAATCTGTCCTTTTTATCACAGTGTACCAGGGCAACATTCTAGGGGTTAGTACATTCTAAATTATAGGTGGGTGATGGTTTGGGGCAAAAGTATGAAATCTGAGTGCAAAATATAAATTTCTGGCTACACACTGATTTCCTTAATTTTATTTAAACTTAAAGGTGACACTTTGTCAATGCCAGTTACAAAAGTCAGGAAGAGACAGCCCAGTCCAATAGTGAAAGCTGCAATTATGTCACTTCCCAAGGATGGTGCTTCTAACAGACTAACCATCTATGGGCCTGTTGTCTTACTTTGCCCACCAAAAAGATTATGGGGCAATTAAACAAGTGTAAGTTTATTAAAAACACCCAGCATATAATGGATGATTGCCAGCATGGATTTCAAGAAAGGATAGGGAGTAAAAATGCATATTCATAGGTTCAGAAGTTCATAGGTAGATACTAGGCTATTGACCCTAGGGCCTATATAAGCCTAGCCAAAAAGGTACCCTAGTTTTCGCCACCCAAGAAAATTATTTTCCTGTGCCCCTGTCGAGCAGAGCCACAGAAGTGATCCCCGGGGAGCTTAGTTTGATATAGATAGGTAGTTTGTTCCAGAGTATGGGAAGTCTCTGGAACAAGAATCTACCCTCTAGCATGTTCTGTTTATTGTGGTGACAAGGTTTAGGTCCCTAGAGCGTGTAGCTCGGAGGGATTGGGATTTAATTTTGACTTAACACAATACATTTGAACTGATCTTAAAAAATGATGTTATTAAACCATGCACTTTGTCTTCTTCAAGGCCTTCAATATGGTCTGTCACTCCTTTCTACTCAGCACACTAGGCGATATCAGTATCAGTACAGTTCCTCTACTGGCTAACACTATGTAACAGATGGATGAAACCCCGCTTGTGGTCTAGAGAACTTGGGTTTGACTAGAAACCCAGACACTGAAGGAGCAATTAAGGAGAAGGGAGTGCCAAGGCCCATGGCTGCCCACCTTTCTCTGAGGGGAGGTTGTGACAATGTGTCTGGGGTGCAGCTTATTTCCTAGTCCCTGGTAGAGACCTGGGACCACTTGACAAAGTCATTAGCATTTAGACAGAGATGAGTGTAGTGATGGAGTGACATATCATAAGAGGATGTGAGAGCCACTCTTGAATTACCCGTGGGCTCTCCCAATCTTCAGTGACATCTAAGCATGCCAGGAAATGGTTAGAGCATAACAAAGAAAAATGCCTACCGAGCAGCTGTAATGCCACTGTGTGCTGCAGCTATGATGTCATTTCCACCTTTTTTAACTTGCTTCGAGATTACTTTGCACCACCGGTATGCAGGCATCTCTCTCCCAGTCTGGGGGGATTATAATGGACAGAGAGACACAGAGACTGATAAGGATCACAAACAAGCAGCTGATTTTCAAGTTACATGGTGAAAAAAAAGTTTTAAAAATCACTTTAATCGGGTTCATCCACAGCTATCTGGCAAACAGATAATTTATCAGATGAAGGGTATTACTTCAGAACCTTATATTATATCTGCTTGTGTCACACGATGCTGGATATAAGGGCCACTGCGCTTCATTACATATGCATGATGACTTTTTATTGTATGAACCTGGAAATAGTTCAATATGTTTAATAGATTATAATTTTATAATTGCAATGCCAGTGATATCCATTTTGAACAGCAAGGTTTCTAACACATTAAGCTCATGCTAAACTGATTTACTACGCTTCTCAGCCCAGCAAACCTCTCAATTTATTTGCTCAAGAATTCTGGACAAAGCCAGAAATAATGAAGGGACAAAGGCACAAGATCAGGTACATTTCTGAAATTGTAGTTTTAATTCATTTGAAAAGATAACAGAACAACACATTTTGTATTAAAGTATTTCTCTGCAATAAGACATGGAACTCTAATGTTTGACATTATTCACCGACTGTAATCCCTGGTAATTTTACTAGAAAATGGAAAATGTTATCAAAGGACAAAAATATGAGGCAAAATCAGTGACATTCTGTAGAATCATGGACAGCTGACAGGTATGCAACCCACACAAAAGTCTGTGTTATTTATACCGGAGAAATCAATAACAACAAATTGCAATAAATTTAACATTCTGTCAACCAGTGGTCCATATACTGTGTGTAATCCATAAACCTGCACAGAGTTGTAGTAGGCAATTATAATTCAATATTCATATTCACATAACCACCCGGGGTGGTGGTGCTGCGGTAGCATTGTCATCTCACAGTAAGATGCTGTCCGGTTCGATTCTCAGCTACAGCGTCTTCTGCGTGGAGACATGCGTGAATGGGCATACCTTCGTTGAAGGTTGTGCATCAGGGCTGGTAACTCGGCACGTAAAAATCAGCTACCAATCAGTAGCAGACCGGAGTTCTGCTGTGACGACCCCTAACCGGGAAAAGCCAAAAGACTCAACAACAACATATTCACATAACCTTTAAAAATGCACTGCTAGGAAGGTAGTCTTAATAAAGGCATTTCTAAATTCAGAATCCAGTATCAAAATAATGTTAAAATTAATTAGCCCCTGATACTGTGTAATGGCATGTACAGTACATACCAGCCTACAGAAAACTACTTTTGCTATATTTGAAACGGTATAGGAAAAAGCTTTGCTACATGTTACTAATTCTCCATACAAAGAACCTCAGTGAAATTATTTATGAGTGAGATGATCAGTACTACAAACCATACTGCAAATCCATCCATCCATCCATCCATCTGCCCTTTTTCCCATTTATGCACATGGAGTAAGGGTGCTACTTCAACAGTGGCAGTCATCTAGAGCCATGGTATACACCTCCAGGTGGCTAGCCCTGCTGCAGTAGTTCTTTCACACCACACACATACACTCACTCCTATAGCCAGTTTAGAGTGTCCAATCCACCTACTGCATGTCTTTGGAATGTGGGAGAAAACCGGAGCACCTGGAAGAAACCCACGTCAACACAGGGAGGACATGCAGACTCCACATAGACAGCAACTCAGGTGTGAATCAAACCAGGGAACCTTTTGCTGTAAGGCAACAATACTATCTGCTGTGCCACTGTGCTACCCAAACTACTGCTAACAAATGTTTCGTTCTTTGCATTTATCAAAAAGAAACATTATAATATATAAGATGTTTGACAGTGTACAGGTACTCTTCTTGCTGTTTTAATTATTGAACTCTTGTATCATGTCTACTTATGATTGTGTTCTTTTATGTTGCATGTTACTCTGATTTAATACCTCTCTGCATGCTTGCCCTTAAATTAACACAGTTGCTATGATATACTTTGTTTACTTTGTTTCTTTGGTTACTTACTACTGTGCTGAGCTTGAACATGGTCTAGGTGGATGAGTGTTCTTCCTTGGTTAACAAAACTTTAATTAATTAAATAAATAAATACAGCTATGTTTGCAAGTCAAGTGCTCTACACACTCCAGTATCCACATACTCCAGCATCTTTTCGAGGTGCTTCACACAACACCGGGCAGACCATGAAGTAGGCTCATTTTGAAACATAAAATCTGATAAAGTCTATTGCCTTGTTACAGTCCTAACCACTTGCCTGTCATACCCAGTGTCCAAGGATGCCAGCAAATATTGGACAAATGAGCCAGTGGGGCTACACTTCATGACTGTTGAAAGACTGGGGGCCCCAAAAAAAGAACATGGGCAATTTCTAACCTCTGTTATACATTCTGATCTTATTATTACCCCTCATTCCTTTGTGGCCTTCCAATCATCTCCTACACTTGCTCTGAATAGTTGGAGTTCCTTACCCAGTTAATTCTCATGCCTTGTTACAGTCAATGCGTTTCTACAAAACCACATACAAATACTGAACTTCCTCAGTATGTTTAAATATATTAGTACTAACCTCAGGCCTCTCCTTAGAAATGATATAACTCACACACCACCCCACTTATAACTATTTCTGAAAGTTTATTTTTATTTTAGTTATTTGTTAAACTGATTAAGAGGACTAATGTATTCAGATCTTTTCCAGACATACTCCAGGTCACAAGGACAATAGTAAGCATTATATGCAGGGATAATTTAGAGTGGTCACTAAACATAATGTTTTGGCAGGTGGAAAAAAATAAGAATGCTTTAAGAAAATTGATATGGCTGAAGGGAGAAGACAAAACAACCTACAGTTTGTTTAGCTTTCAATAATACATTTCCCCCCAGAATTGCTCCTCTGTCAGTACAATTTTTTTAAGCTTTTACTTTCTGTTTGAAAACCCACCACCATTTTGTAAGTGATTCTAAAACAGTGATACCCTGTGTAGTGCATTTATGTCAAACTGCTTCTGTTAATGTTTTAATATTTTCAGCCAAGTGAATCTTTTTTCTGTCTACTTTAGCCTTCCATCACTCACTACATACACCCCTTATGTCTCCCTTCTCTGTGATTATTTTGCCCCTAACTGTAACTGCAGCAAGCCTTTCCCTGCCATATTGCTGAACTGGTAATATTCTGTCACAAGTCCCAGGGATCAGAAGTCACCTCTCATCACAGTATCTATTATCATTATTTTTTAAGATTGCTAGTGTCGGTTTTCATATTGTCTGTGGCTGACTGTTCTATATTATTTCTTGTAATTGTGTTTATTAGCAAACATTCATAAAATTCCATCTCAACAAGATAAGCATAAGAAAACATGTTATCTCTCTATCAGTCTTCAAATTAAGCCTAGTCTTATCTTCTGAGACATTAAATAGAGCGGTACACAAAACCAGATGGTTACCCCAACCAGTTTTGGGTGGAAAACCCTGTTGAGAATTAAGCAACAGCAGCTGACTACAATGATATGATGGACCATACAAGAGGCATGAAGCTGTGGTTAGTGATAATGCTGGACAAGCCACTAGTACACTGCATGACAGGAAATGCCATATGCTCCACTAACAAAAACGGGTAACTATTATGGTAGCAAGTCTATCAGCAGAAAAATGCTTTGCACTTTGCTGTAATGTCTTTCAGACAAATCTCTGGGTCATGTAAGGCATAATAACTCTGTCATAACCTAGTGCAGGGTCCCATCAGGGAGTGTGGACTTGTTGGGCTATATTAGTCCAGTTGGCCTAAGATTGCTTCAGTCAGGGTGAACATCTCGACAGCTTAGGAGACACTGCACATTTGCAGTACAATAACTACCTCAGAGTTTGTCCATTATTAGGCAGTGTCACATTTCATTCTATGAGAGTCACAGAGAAATTAAAATTCTTGATATATTTATTCAAATCTAAAACTGAAGGGTAGATTAATTGGTTATAAGGCCATAATGGTACATTTATTAATGGTAGCAAGCTGCACATTAAAATTACAACAGAAAATAACAATGACAGTGCTGTGTGAAAATAGGTGAAGGCTGCCAGCCTAGCCAAATAGAATTTTGTAGATAATTCTGTCATTTGTAAATATTAATATAAGCCACAGGCTTGTTCTGTTAAATGTGAAAAGACTGTATTGGAAGTTGAACTGCAAAAAAATGTAACAACAATGCACTCTGATGTCAGAAAGCTGATAAGTCAAGCATTTAATGACTATCTTTGATCTCGGGGCTTGGAGTCGAGATGGCTGGATGAAGGAATTCTGGCTGTTGTTTTGAGACCACAGTTAATCGCTAGAATTTGCATGTATAATGTCTTTTATCACTCTGGCTTCCTAACCAGCCGCAAGATCAAAAGGGCTGTTACACTCTGAGTTTCTGTTAGTCTGGGAAACAGAAAATAATGATGTAATCTGAAATGAGTCGGTGGTACTGTGTTATCAATTTAATGACAGAGAGACTCAGAGCATTTAGCATTTGTCTTGAGAACATCCAACTCGCCAGCACTGCCTATGCTCTAGATGTAAGTTTATTTTAGAACTGTGTTCTCTCTTAGATATAGATAGGAAATAGGAAGATTAGATTAGTCCTTTTTCTGTATTGATGTCAGAACTATTCTACTGTATTATTTTATGCATTTTCCTGTGTCTGAACTCTTGACTAGCACTGTGTAATAAGTATTGTCTTGTATTTTTATTATTTATTATTAAATATTTTTAAATCTTTCAACTGTGGCTGTTTTGTGTAAAGATAATTTATGCTCTAGATACATTGCATGTATATAGTGATACTGTCCAAGTCACTCCAAGCAAGCCTTGACTGTTCAGTTGCACTTACCATTTGGATAATAATATTGCACAGTAATAATTGGACACCCTTTGTTAAGGGCCTTTTTAGTGGCTGATATTAGTAGGTGGTGGCAGCTGGTACTACCTTTTAGACTGGGCAGAAAGGGACACAGCCGGAGAATTTGTGCAAGCCTTCCCCAGGAGTGTCTGTGTGTTTGCATATAACTCATATCTCAAAGTGTGTGTATGTCAGCTACTTGGGCAGGGACACAAAGCACTGGTTGGACAGAGAGGCTGCTGGAGGTTTTAGCTTGCCCACTAGGCTGAGATCTGGACCCTATAGCTGTGGCAGTGGGGAGTCTTATTGGGAATCTGGAAAGAAATGGAGAAACCAGCCCTGGACTAACTGTGATCTCTGTGTGCTCTCTGTGTGCTCTTAAGGGAAACTGTACTTTACTGTGTGTGTATTAGTTATCCTCCCCTATGTGGACGTCCCTCACTGGTGTTAGTGGTGAGGATTGAGGCTCCTTGATTGCTGGGCCAGTGCATGGTCATCACATATTAATTGTTTGGCAGTGGTGGGATATCCACACCACATATTAATTGGTTGGTGAATACTAACTGGCTTGTAGTGGTGTGGGTAGTGTGAATTTGTGTAGCTTGTGTACAGTGATTTCTGAAGTTGTTTTTGTACTCTAAATCAGCCACGCAGTGAATACTCAGAGTTCAGATTACAATTGTTTTATTTCTTTTGTTAGCTTAGTTAGTCAGGAAGAGCAGGCAAGCATGTCAGCAGAGGAGTACGGAATGCTGACAAGGAAACAGCTGGCTGAGATGTGCCAGGCTAAAGGAAACCTGCATGGAAACCTGACTAAGGCAGACACAATTGCAACTTTGGTCACAGCTGCATCAGAAAACAGCAACTGGCTGTGGGGATGTACAACACTCAGAGAATGGACAGCTCAACCTTTCTGCAGAGGACTTAAAATCCATCTGGAGCTAAAGAGATGTGAGTTGGAGACCAGGCATTTGGAAACAGAAGTAGCAGAGAGACTGAAATGTCTACAGGCTGAGGAGAATGAAAAACTGCTACGCCTGGAAGCTGAGGAGAAGGAAAGGCAGAGGCAGCATGAAAAGGAGATGCTGACTCTTCACCAGAGTCATGGAGGTAAGCACAAAAGGTCAGTAAATTTCTTCTTCCATTTAAAGAGGGGGATAATTCTGATAGTTTCATTCATATCTTTGAGAGGGCATGTAAACAGTATGATGTTGACCAAAGGCTCTAGGTACAGTTCCTGACCGCCTTACTCCATGGTAAAGCTGTAACTGTGTTGTCTAAACTTGCTGATTGTGAATATTTTGATTATACTGCTGTTAAGAACTGTTTGTTAGACTTTTTTAAGCCAATACCTGAAACTTATAGGAAAAAGTTCCGTGAGCATAGACGCAAGGCAGATGAAAGTATGTGCGAATATGTTGCTGAACTGAGCACTTATTTTCACAGGTGGGTGAGTGGATATCAGGTCACCACTTTTGAAGGGCTGTCAGACCTTTTGGTGAGGGAACAAGCCCTTAGCACTTTGCCTGAGGACATGAGGATCTGGTTAGCTGATAGCCAATGTGCTACTTCAGAGGAGTTGGGGAAGAAGGGAGATCTATACCTAGCAAGCAGGGCATCCCTGCACAGTAAAGGGACCCCCAGTACTGCTCATGGGTCTAAAGGAACCCATGGTTGGCAGCCCAGACTACCCCAACAGAATCTGCCAGTAACAGGGGAAGCCACTAGTACAGATACATGCCTAGGACCTAGATTTAAATGTTTTGAATGCAACCAGTTGGGCCTTGTGTCATACAGATAACCACAGAGGCAAGGTGGGGAACAAAAAGTGAGAGACCCAGTAAGTGGGAAAGATAAAATGCCAATAGTAGGTTGTCTTGAGACAACAGGGGTAACAAACTACCATCCTGCAGATGTCCTGATAGGGAAGGATTTTGATGAGGCAGTACCATGTGTTTATGCAGTAACATGCAGTCAGGCTTCGAGACTAACATGTGGGTCTAGTAGCATGGGGGAGACCCAAACAGACCGCATACTTGCAGCCAGGACTGGTGAGGTGGGTACTTCAGGGGGAAGCTACGCTGTAGCAGTGAGACTGAAGGTGAGACACAGCTGCTTGTGGATACTGATGTTCCCTTGGACAGAGTGACTGCAAAGGTAGAGGTGAGTAGTAGTACCCAGGCTGACAGTGATGCACCACTGTCAGAGGATGCCAGACTTCCTGTGGAAGGGGAGCTGGGGAGAGTTACAAAGAGAGAGCTGAGACAGGCTCAGCTCTCAGACCCTACACTGCAAGGCCTGAGAAAGGTAGCTAGTGAGGGACCTGATTCTCAAGGGAAGGGGGAATCTGTATACTGGGACAAAGGGTTTCTCTATAGAGAGTGGACCCCTGAGGGAGGGCTAGAAGTTGAGAGGGTACAGCAGTTGGTAGTGCCTAGAGCCTACCATCTGGCGCTTCTAGCCATAGCCCATGATATTCCCTTTGCAGGTCATATGGGCATAAAACATACAAAGAGATGTATTATGCAGAACTTCTACTGGCCTGGAATTTCCAGAGATGTAACAGGGTACTGCAGGACCTGTGAGCAGTGCCAAAAGATAGGCAAGGCAGGAGACAAGGTGAGAGCTCCTTTGATGCCTTTGCCTGTGATTGAGGAGCCATTTCAGAGGGTAGCTATGGATATTGTGGGGCCTTTGAGTACCCCAAGTTCCACAGAGAAAAAGTATATCCTAGTGGTAGTAGATTATGCTACAAGATAGCCTGAGGCAGTGGTGTTGTCCTCTGTTGAGGCAGAAAATGTGGCAAATGCTTTGTTAGAGATTTTCAGCAGGGTAGGTTTCCCAAAGGAAATACTGACTGACAGAGGTGCCAATTTCATGTCAGACCTGCTGGCTTTTCTGTGGAAGTACTGTGGGGTGGAGCATATGAAGACCACCCCCTACCATCCCCAGACTAATGGTCGTGTTGAGAGATTAAACTCTACACTCAAGTCCATGCTATGGGCATTTGCAGATCAGTTTAAGAGGGAGTGGGACAAATATTTGCCCCATCTATTGTTTGCTTACAGAGAGGTTCCCCAGGAATCCATAGGTTTTTCAACATTTGAGTTGTTGTATGGGCATAGGGTGAAGATACCTCTAGATTTAATTCAATATGAGTGGGAATGTGAGTGTGAACCGCACATGGAGTCGGCTGTAGCATGTGTCCTAAACCTCAGGACAAGGCTCAAGGAACTCATGGGTTTGGCCCAGGAGAACCTGGCAGAAGGCCAACAACAGAAAAAGATATGGTATGACAGGAATGCTCCAGCTAGAGAGAGTACGCTGTAGGGCAGCAGGTAATGGTTCTCATTCCTGTCAGACACAACAAGCTGTAAGCAGCTTGGGAGGGACCCTACAAGGTGGTAAGAAAGGTAAGTGATATTAACTACATGGTAGAACTGCTAGGCAGGAGGCAGGAGCACAATTGTACCATGTTAACATGATGAAACCATACCATGATAGAGAGGCCCTTGTGCTGAGTATTTGCAGTGGATGGCAGGAAGAGGCTGAGGGAGATTTGCTGGCTGATCTCCTCAGTGAGGCTCAGACTGACACCTCAGTGAAAGAGGTAGCAATGTCCCAGCAGCTGTCTTCTAACCAAGTTCGTAAAATCTGAGCAGTGTTACAGGAGTTTGGGGACATGTTCATTGGGAAACCAGGATGTACCCACCTGGTGCAGCACCAGGTGGATACAGGACCCCAAAAGGCCTATTAGGCAGGCCCCTTATAGGGTGCCTGAGAGAGTCAAACAGACCCTGAGGAAGGAGATACAGGAGATGTTGGAACTAGGGGTAATTCAAGAGTCCAACAGTCCCTGGGACTTCCCAGTGGTGCTGGTGCCATAGAAGGATGACAGCTCCAGGTTATGTGTGGACTACAGGAAATTAAATATTCACACAGAGTCAGATGATTACCCCATGCCTAGGTCAGATGAGGCCCTAGAGCAGCTACCACTGATCTTACCAAGGGTTACTAGCAAGTGCCCTTGACTCCCAGTGCTAGAGAGAAGTCAGCCTTTGTGACTCCTTTTGGCTTGTATGAGTTCACAAAGATGCCCTTGGAATGAAAAATGCCCCAGCGACTTTCCAGAGACTGATAGATCATATCCTAGCAGGAGTAAGACGGTTTGCCCTTGCTTGCCTAGATGATATTGCCATCTACAGCCATTCCTTGCAAGAGCACCTTCAACATTTCAGGGAGGTACTGGGCAGACTACAGAGGGCAGGGATGACCATTAAGCCCAGCAAATGTCAGGTGGGTATGGCAGAGGTCTCCTACCTGGGACATAGAGTGGGGAGTGGTAAGATCAGGCCAGAACCTGCCAAAGTAGAAGCCATTCAGGCATGGCCTGCACCTGTTACCAAAAAGTAGGTGAGGGCATTCTTAGGGACAGCAGAGTACTACAGAAAGTTCGTCCCATTATAGTACCATAGCTCCCCCCCTCACAGACCTGACAAGGAAAAACAGGCCAGATAAGGTAGTGTGGACCCCAGCATGCGAGCAGGCATTCAAGAAGCTTAAAGAAGCTTTGGGAGGACACCCTGTGTTAGCCAGTCCAGATTACAGCAAAGACTTTGTTGTGCAAGTGGATGCTTCGAACCATGGGGTGGGGGCTGTACTTAGCCAGACTTCTTCAGAGGGAGAAGAGCACCCAGTAGTTTATCTCAGTCATAGGCTTCAACCCAGGGAGGAGTGCTATGCAGCTGTAGAAAAGGAATGTCTGGCCATAATGTGGGCACTGCAGAAACTTCAGCATTATCTGACCAGAGATTACACAGAGTCAGCCAGCAAAATGCCAAGTTGCTAAGATGGAGCCTAGGGTTGCAAGCATATGATGTGTCAGTGCAGCACCGCATTGGGATTAGCAATGCTAATGCAGATGGGCTCTCAAGACAGGGAATGGGATAAGGTACACTCAGATAGATCTAACCCCCTCAAGCAATGCTTCTCAAGGGTCACTTAAAAAACTAGCTTGCGTTCTCCGGGGGGGGGGTGAAGATAGGTGAAGACTGCCAGCCTAGCTAGATAGAATTTATTTTGTAGATAATTCTGTCATTTGTAAATATTAATATAAGCCACTGGCTTTTAAATGTGAAAAGACTATACTGGATGTTGAACTGCAAAAAATGTAACAATAGTGCACTCTGCTGCAAGAAAGCTAATAAGTCAAGCATTTCATGACTGTCTTTGATCTCAGGGCTCGGAGCCAAGATGTCTGGATGTAGGAATTCTGGCTATTGTTTTGAGACCAGAGTTAATCGCTAGAATTTGCATGTATAATGTCTTTTATTGCTCTGGCTTCCTGACCAGCTGCAAGATCAAAAGGGCTGTTACACTCTGAGCTTCTGTTAGTCTGGGAAACAGAAAACAATGATGTAATCTGAAATGAGTCAGGGGGACAGTATCAATTTAAGGACAGAGAGACTGAAAGCATTTAGCATTTGTCTTGAGAACATCCAGCTCACCAGCACTGCCTCTGCTCTAGATGTAAGTTTATTTTAGAACTGTGTTTTCTCTTAGATATAACTAGGAAATAGGAAGATTAGATTAGTCTTTTTTCTGTAGTGATGTCAAAACTATTCTTACTGTATTATGTTATGCATTTTCCTGTGTCTGAACTCTTGACTAGTACTGTGTAGTAAGAAGTACTGTCTTGTGTTTTTTTATTATTAAATATTTTTAAACTTTGCAACTGTGAATGTTTTGTGTACAGATAATTTAAGCTCTAGAGTACATTGCATGTATATAGTGATACTGTCCAAGTCACTCCAAATAAGCCTTGACTGTTCAGTTGCACTTACCATTTGGATAATAATATTGCACAGTAATAATTGGACACCCTTTGTTAAGGGCCTTGTTAGTAGCTGATATTAGTCGGTGGTGGTAGCTGGTACTTTTTAGACTGGGTAGAAAGGGGACACAGCTGGAGAATCTGTGCCAGCCTTCCCCAGGAGTGTCTGTGTGTTTGTATATAACTCATATCTCAAAGTGTGTGTATGTCAGCTACTTGGCCAGGAACACAAAGCACTGGTTGGACAGAGAGGTTGTTGGAGGTTTTAGCTTGCCCACTAGGCTGAGATCTAGACCCTATAGCTGTGCCAGTGGCGAGTCTTACTGGGAATCTGGAGAGAAAGGGAGAAACCAGTCACGGACTTACTGTGATCTCTGTGTGCTTTTAGGGGAAATTGTACTTTACTGTGTGTGTATTTGTTATCCTCCCCTATGTGGACGCTCCTCATTGGTGTAAGTGGTGAGGATTGAGGCTCCTTGATTGCTGGACCAGTATACGGGTCTCACATGCTGGTTTTGGAATAGCTCACATATTTCAGAAATACTAAACCAGTATACAAGCCAGGACATTCTATCTGGACTTAGTTGTGTTTTAAGCAAAGACAAAGGTAAATGGCAGTTATTTTATTCACCAAACAAGTGTATGCAGTTGGTCAAACAGCAGAGAGAGTAGCTAGTAGCAGATATGTAGACCAATACAAGATTAAGTGACAGGTAAGCTTCATTGGCAAAAACAGCATCACTAGTTCCTGTCCCTGACAGAGAAACAAAGTGCTCATAGCAACCCTCTTTCACAGAAGGAAAGGTGCAAACAAGTGAACTGCAAAAGATCCTTCAAATAATTTGCAGATACAGCCAGTAACAGCATTTATTACCCTGACATACAATAGAAGAGAAGCAACTGAAACACAAATTGGTTAGATGTGAGTTAAAATGTCAAGCTGGTTTCTAGAAAAAGAAACAACTGCATTAAAACATTGTCTTCCAGAGGAGGAAAACTGCTCACTGCAATCTTTTCTTTTACCTATCAACTGTCCATATTTTTGCAGAATGTCTAGGTTTCTCCCTCATATTTTTGGTCTGTTCCTCATAAAAATTATGTTTTTCTAACAAATCAATGATGACTGAAGTCAGTAAATATTGACCCACATTTGAGCTTCAGACTTCATTTCCATCAGAAAATGCATGCTAGCACAAATCCTGTTGTTCTAGCAAATTTCTAAGTTTATAGGAGTAATATTTGAAATCTGTCCCTAGTTTTGAACCTTTGCCCCCCCCCCCCCCCCCACCATTATTTTAGGCTTTGTTCATATTTCTTGAGCTAAGAGTTTGAGAAGTATGTTTCACAGTGGAACAAAAGTGGTGAGCTTGAACTGACCAGACAGAGAAATTAGCTGTTATTTGATGGGATTAGCAATTTTAACAGATGCAGCGAGCTGAAACTCATCAGGGAAAGTTGGAGAGGAAAAATAAAGTAGCCCTAATTTTCAGATGCAGCTTGTAGCTACCAGTTTAGAAACTCAGCTATACTTACAAGGCAGCTCAAAGTTTCTAGAATATATCCTCAGGTTCTGATTCTCTGGCGACTTGGAAAAAGATTGTTATCCCATGCAAGTCATTGGCTGATAGTGCAAACTGTAAGATGTTGATAAGAGAAGCATATACTAGATAGTGAAGGTAAGGGGCACAAAGAGAATTTTATAAGAAATGTTTGGCAGGGTTTAACAGTGAAAGTGAAGTGGGAGATTTGTATTAAGGAATGCTGTGAAAGACAGTAACAAAGAAATGCTTATATGTGATTGACTTTTTGGTTTATTAAGATAAAATCAGCAAACAAAGACTTTCAGGTAGCTGTAACCATGACAATAATGGTGGTAGTAGGAAGGAATGTGGCTAAATTTGGGGCCTAATCCACAGTTCTGTATGAAAACAATCAGCCGTTTCACTGTACTGGTAACTTTTTTGCTCATCTTGTATTCTGCCCCATAGTCCTTACATCAGAGAATGGAAGGGGGTGTGTCCCTTAAAACGATGCAATTAAGTGATGTCATCTCCTGTCACAGAAGTCTTTGGTCTTACATTGTGGATTCAAAAGAAAGGCAGGCTATAATCACCACATCAAAACTAACTTGAGAAAGGAAATATTTTCATGCAATAAAAGTTGAATTTTAATTACTTTAACAAAAGTAGTGGTACATTCTTAAAAATATAGTTTTCTGTGAAATAATGTTTTTGCATTCAAATTCCATTTGTTTATAATACAGTATTAATATTTAAGTTCACCTGCCTGAGATGGTAATATCACAGTGTAAAAGTGCAGACCCAATGAGCAAATCATCCTTTGTAAATACAAAGGGTTATCCAATGCCAGAGAGTATTCTTGTGTTTGGGATATAGAAGCTTTTACTACACATACAAGCAGACTGTATAGCATTTATCTAAATGTCTGATTGTTTCACACTGTGGACTGCCTATTATCCCAATACTTAGAAAGAAGCTCTTTCGGCCTAAATGATTAACTAAAAATTATATATTCTGTAGGCTAAGGGTGGAGCACGGATGAACTACCTTTCTACATGATGAAGACACAAATTTCAAATATGCTACCTTAAAAGTTTTGCAAACATACCTCTCAACATCTTAACACTAGAATTCTGGACCAAGCCAAAATTAATAGGAGGAAAGGCCTAAAATTAGGGACAGATATTAAACATTGCTTTTATAAACCTGTGAAGTTAATAAAATAAGTTTTGCATGCATTTTATGAAGGCTATGAAGACCGAAACTCAAATGC
Source organism: Protopterus annectens (assembly GCF_019279795.1). Taxonomy (NCBI): domain Eukaryota; kingdom Metazoa; phylum Chordata; order Ceratodontiformes; family Protopteridae; genus Protopterus; species Protopterus annectens. Next base: position 1,542,412,636 of record NC_056728.1, on the reverse strand, counting down.
CTGTCATTATTTAGTGATCTCAGTCTTCAATGATTTGCCAGAAAACTACAAATTTTACATGGATCAGACCACAAATGTGAGGGAAAAATCTGTATAGATCGCAAAATTCTAGACCATTGAGAGATATGATTGCAAAGCATCCTGATAGCCAAGAACATTGACTAATGAGAGCACAATATGTGTAATACAGACTACATATAATACAATAGGGTGGCACACTGGCACAACATATAGTGTTATCTCAGAGCAAGAGGCTATCTGGTTAAATTCTCAGCTGGGGTGCCTTCTGTGTGAAGTCTATGTGTTTTTGTTCTGTTCACATGGGTTTTTTCTGGGTACTACTGTTTCCTTCCACACTCCAAAGACATGTAGTAGTATGTTAGCCTTCACAGGTAATAGAAAGTGGAAAAATAAATAAGAACAGAAGCTATCCACTAAATTACCCAATTCTTAATTCTGCCAGTCTGCAGTACAAAGAGGTGAGTACTTTTTTTTATTAAGAGGAAAAACCTTTTGCTAAGAATTGTGCAAAGTAAAAGGATTTCCTAACCATCATCGCAATTTGATGGTCAAAGGGAAGCCATCCACCCAAGTACCCAGATCACTTACAGTACTTCCTTTTATTTTGAAATGGTGTGCTATATGCAAGTGTAAGTTCTTGTTAGAGTGCCTGTATGCCAAAGGGGTACTTATTATTTTATTTATTTTCAGTTTGTTAACTGGGTAAGTGAGATGATCTGCTAATTTTTTCAGTTATGATTCAGATAAGGTAATACAAAAACATGCAAAGAAACATTTGCATTGTACAAGAACCTTCTAAAATATGCAGTTTGGGTAAAGACAGTTTATGAGGTGTTAAGCAATACAACATAAAATCAAAGAGATTATTGTATGTTATGCTCTGTCATTTGATTCATGAGGAGAGTCTGCATGTGAATAAAGGTGGTAACTGGAGATGTATACAATTATACTGTGTGATAACTAGAAAAAAGAAGTTATGTACTTACCATAATGTTCCATGCGAGTTGTTCATCTCGTCTTCATTCTTTACTGATGGGTTCAGGGCCGATCCCTCAGCTCCGACACAGCCAATTGCAAAGCTCAAGTTCTTCAAATAGCTCAAGGCCAAGTCCCTATCCCATGATGCACCTGGAGTTACCTCAGATCTTGTTTGCTGCATATAATAATACCATATGTCATTCTTTCACTCCCAAGAGAATGGTATAGAAGGATTGAGTAACCAGGATGGATCCAGCATCTCGGACATCTATCAGCCCAGGAGGGGGTAGGAGGGAGGGACATAAGAATGAAGGCAAGATGAACTACTCACATGCAATGTTATGGTAAGTACATAACTTCTTTATGTGAAGTTGTTCAATTTCGCCGTTCATTCTTTACTGATGGGTAGCGTCCCAAGCACCATCAATCTCGGGTGGCTCATGAGAGTATATTTCTCAGGACCATGGATCCAAAGGAGGCCCTGTCCCTGGAGGCCTTGTCAACTTTGTAATGAGTGATAAAGGTATGAGGTTTTGACAAAGTGGCTGCTGCACAAATGTTATCAATAGTAAGCCTGCCAAAAAAGGCAGATGAAATAGAAACTGCTCTGGTTGAGTGAGCTTTAATCTTGTGTTGCAAAGGCATATTGGCAGCTGAATAGGCAAAGGTGATACAATCAGATAACCATTTAGAGTTGGTTTAGCCACTGTTCTACCCTTCCTGGAGTCCGAGAATGAAACAAAAAGTTGGTCTGATTTCCTTAAACTTATTGTTCTATCCAAATAAAATCTGAGCTCTCTATGAACATCAAGTTTGTGCAGCATATACTCTAAATTGTTTGAATGGTTGGGGAAGAAGACTGGCAAATCAATAATCTGGTTCAGATTGGTTTCAGTGCAAACTCTGGGCAAAAATGAGGGGTTTGTTCTAAGTGAGACTCTGTCAGCATGGAATATCAAATAAGGAGGCTTGATGGATAAAGCCTGAAGTTCTAACACTCTGTGGGCAGAAGTAATGGCTACCAGAAAGATGGTCTTCCATGATAAAAATTTTAGGTCACAAGAGGAAGCTGGTTCAAATGGTGGAAGAATTATCCGGGAAAGCATAAAATTTAGATTCCATGGAGAATAGGTAGATTTCACAGGTGGTCTAATATGAAAAGTCCCTTTGAGAAAGGCTTTGGATAACTTGTGAGACATGATATTCAACCCTTCAAATCCAAGATGAAAATTAGAAATAGCAAACAATTGAACACAAACTGTTGCTGTTGTGGGTTCTTTGCTAAAAATCATAGTTACAAACTCTAAAATGGAGGCCATAGGGACTTGGTAAGGATCAATATTATTTTTAGAGGCCCTTATAGAAATTATTTTCCATTTGCTAAGATATAGCTTCCTAGTAGAAGATTTATGAGAAGATAAAAGGATCTGTTTTGTCTCATTGGAGAGGTTATGGAACCTGGCTATGATGGGAACGGGAGCAGCCAAGCTGTCAGCTTCAGGGACTGCAGAGAGGGATGAAGATTCCCCAACAAGTGCGTCAGAAGGTCTGGAACTGGGTCCAGAATCCAAGGATCCTCCAAAAGATGAAGTTGAAGGAAGGGGAACCAAATCTGACAAGGCCAATGAGGGTCTATTAGAATGATGGTCCTTCCCAGGGTTTTTGCTTTCTGTAGAACCTTAAGTATCAACGGAATTGGTGGAAATGCTTAGAGAGAAGAGACCCGAAGGCCAATCATGTACAAGTGAATCCCTTGGGGCTTCTCCCGGAGGAGGAATCAGGGCAAAGTAGCTTTTGCATTTCATGTTCATGTGACTAGCAAAAAGGTTGCAGCAAGGCTGGCCTCACCTGCAGAATATCTTGTCCACTATTTCTTTCTTGAGGGACCACTCATGGGACAACAAGATTGCCCTGCTGAGCTTGTCTGCTATCACATTGGATTTCCCCGGGATGTGCGTTGCCAACAGAAAGTGCTGGGTGGAAACAGCCCACCGCCAAACTTTGAGGGCCTCTCGACAAAGGGGGTAAGCCCTTTTTCCTCTTTGTTTGTTCAAATACCAGACCACCGGACATGCTGTCTGTCTGAATCACAATTGTACCCAGAGGAAGAAAGTCCTGAAAGTACTGCAACATCAGAAGTACCGCCCTCATCTCCAGGACATTGATATGCAGATGTGTCTCTTGATCAGTCCATGTGCCTTGGGCTGTCTTTCCCTGAAAATGCCCCCCCACACACCCTATCAGGGAAGCATCCATGGTCACAGTGGCCGCTGGAGGGGTAGCACAAATGGGCATCCTATCATGACATGAAGTGAAGTCAACCACCACTGAAGGTCCTTTTTGCAGGAATTTGTGATCATTATAGTGTGAGACATGGGAAGCTCTTGGTAAGACCATTGAGTGAATACCAGCCATTGTAGTATCCCAATATGCATACGAGCTAGTGGTATGACTAGAATTGTTGCTGCCATCATGCCTAATAATTTCAGAACTTCTGATGCTGGTGCTCTGTCTTTTGATATCTGCCTCCTCCGACTCCGAAGGACCAGCATGGCTCGGAAGAGGAATAGTTAGAGTCGGTGCAAGGGTCTTTGGCTCCTAGGCCATTTGGGTCGAAGCCGATAACATTTTAGCTAAGGCCGGTGCCAATAACAGCTTCTGCACCACAGATACACATCCAGATCCGACAGGCTGATAGAGGATCGAGAGGAGTATACCGAAGGTGGTACTGACTGGAGCAGTGTACTCTTAGGCACTTCGGACATCGGTTCCAAGACTGGGGACCAGCTCCGAAAGGTAAAGACTGGAGCCAAAGTCGAAGACTTTTTCGATTTCTTCGAGTCCGATGTCTTGGAAGACTTTGAGGACTTGCTGGATCCATCTTGGTCACTCAAAGCTTCCTAAAACGAAGGCTTCAACAACCCTCTATCGATGAGTTTCCTCTTCCTTTCCTGCAGGACCCTTGAGGAGAAGGAATGACAAGAAGAACAACTGTCTTGCAAATGCAGAGCCCCTAGACAGTTCATAGGTTCATAGGTTGGTACTAGGCTATTGGCCCTAGGGCCTATACAAGCATAGCCATAACAATTCCCTGGATATTTCTTCCCACAAAATTTACTTCCCTGGAGCCCTGTCTAGCAGGGCGACTGACGTGAACCCCTGGGTGAATTTCTTATCTCCCATCCAATCGTCAAGGTTCCTTTTGAAGAGCGCCAAGGGGGTGTTCTGCTTGACATGTATGGGCAGTCTATTCCAGAGTATGGAGAGTCTCTGGGTCTGGAACCTATCCCTCCAGCATGTTTTGTTTATTGTGATGACATAGTTTAGATCCCTGGAGCGTGTGGCTCTGAGGGATTGGGATTTCTTTAAGTGGAGCATGTCCAACAGCTCAGGGTTTGACATAGCCTTGTATATTTAGCAGAGATTGCCTCTGAGTAGACAATATGCTACAGAGTATAGCTGGAGTTTTTGTAGACGTTCAGTATAGGAAATCTGATTTAGGCCTGTGATTCTTTTAGTGAGGTATTTCTGCGGCCTTTCCAGCTGTTACAGATGTTTTGTGAGGTACATACCAAATGGGGCATTTTACTCTATAATGGGTCTAATGAGGGATGAGTACAGTGGGACAATGACCTCTTTTTTCTGGATGAAAAGCCCTTAGTGATGAGGTGTGCCACATAGAAGGATTTCCTGACTCTTGTGGCGATGTGGTTGTCGAAGGTGAGACCACTGTCCACCTGTGTCCCGTAGTCTCTCATCACATTTTCGGTGTTTAGCGTACTGCCACCTATGTGGTAATTCATGGGTACATTGTTTTTCCCAAAGGGGATAACTATACATTTCTTGGCATTAAGCTTGAGCCCATGGCTCTGGCACCAAGCATCTGTTTCTGTAAGGCCTTTTTGTAGAATATCCACATCATTTGTGGATTCAATAATGGCTCCCAGTTTGCAGTCATCTGCGAACTTTGTTAGCCAGAGTCCCTTAGTGTTGGCCTGTACTTCAGAGAAGTAGATACCAAACAAGAGCGGTCCCAGGACTGAACCCTGAGGTACTCCACTTGTCACTTGTCTGGAGCTGGATATGGAGTTGGCTACTTTTACAGTCTGGGTTCTGTCAGTAAGCCAGTTGGCAACCCATCGAGTGACATAGGGATTTATGCCACAATTAATGTGGCTGTCTGTAACAGACATCTTTTGGCCAAACTTTGGGCACTTTTTGAAGCCAGACTTAGGGTGCTTATCTTGGTCAGCCATAGTAATCTCAGGAAAATTACTGTCACCACAAAAAAAAACACAACAGTAATTATTCACACAAGCCTAAAATAAAAGCAGGCTAAATTACACAACAGTAAGTATTCACACAAGCCTTAAATAAAAGCAGGCTAAATCACACACACAGTACTACAAGTATAAATGTGAAATCACACAAGAAATTCCAAGCAGACTATATATAAAATCATAGTGTGTAAGGAATTTTTGAAGGTTTGCAAGGCCTCAATATTTTTAACATTCTTTAGGAGGTTACTAAAGGTCCTTTTCTAGAGAATGCTCTTTCTCCTATAGTAGCTTTGAATTTTGGTCTGGCCAGAATAAAACCGTCAACCTGACTGCACCTTAATAAGTGATTTATTTCCCAATTCAGAACTAGTCTTCTAAGAGGGAGGCAATAGTCAGTGTTAGGTATTTAGTAAATTAAAGTGACATGAAAAAACAGCCCTGATTGTAATGGATAGACATTTAATTTGTTCTAGAAGGCAAGTAAAATAAGTCAAAATATTTAGTTTTCAATTGTTTGCAATTTAGATGTGTTTTGTGAAGAGTGAAGGCAAAATAGAGATAATCCATATTCAAGTTTTGGAATTACTGAGTTTTTGGTTATGGCAGTGTGAACAGTAGGGCAGTATAAGTTATCAGAGTTTGAGATGGGTAAGCACCTTTGTGAAAATGTGAAGACAGAAGGAGAATGAAGGGTCCAGAGTACACCCTAAATATTTTTGCTGAGTGAGAACTGGAATGTAGTTACCATTACTAGCTATGAAAAAGACTGGCAGACAGGTGTCTAGTTTTTGGTGTGGTAGAGAAGATCATTAAGTTGATTTTCTTTAAATGTAATAGGAAAAGTAAAGCTTTATTGGAATTGCTGGAGTTATCATGATGATATCATCAGTATGTGCCACCATGTTGAAGCCTGGGAGGTCTAATGTAATGTTATTTAGAAAAATAGAGAACAGAACAGTCCAAAGGCTGTGGTCTGTGGTACGCATCTGTTGCTTTCCATACTTGAAAAATGCGTTGTTTGCGTATATTTGGAAAGTTTGATTTTTTGAGAAAGTTTTGTACCAAGTCAATAGTGTTTTCACAAAGTTCAGTTTCCATAGTTTTTGCAGCATGAGGTGATGAAAGACTAGCTTAAAGGCACTAGTCGTGTCTATGTATACTCCTGCTGAGATGATGCCATTGTTCATGTTATTGTAAAATTTGTCATTGGCAGTGGTTAATGCTGCGGAAATATTAAAGGCATTTCTAAAGCCATTTGACAGTCGCATAGTGTAGTAGTCTGTAATTATGGAAATGTGTTAAGAGCTGCTTCCAGAGTAGTTATTTGAATATTTTAGTAATGGGTCATAAGTTAGAAATGGGTCTGAAGTCTTTCAAGTCCTTTGGTGGGGATATTTTGGGTAGGGGGATGATAATACAATGCTTGCATGATGAGGGGACTTTGTCTGTAGCAAGGGATAAATTCAAGATATAAGTTAGAGTTTTGGCAACTGTTTTGGCTAAGAGGATGAATGGGGTAGACTATGGCACCAGAATAATTAGTTTCTAGAGAAGGTCCTATGTTTCAATGAGGTGGCACTAAAGTGGAAAGGTGCTGCATATTCAGCTAAAGGACAAAAAGAGAGAGATGTTAACTACTTTACAGGTGGGTGGGATTGGAAGTAGGAGAGAATGAGTTCCTAATTTTTTATTTATTTATTATTTTATTTTATTTGTCTTTTGTTAACCTGGTTAGTGCAACTGGGACAATGACCCATTTTCAGTGGAGACCTGAGGAGAAAAGCTCCACAAAAAAGTACAGTATGTTAACTATACAAGAATTAATAATGAACAGACATGCACGCAGTACATGCAATATACAAATGAACAGATACAAAATGAAGAAAATAAGGAAGATAACAGAGTACATAAGTTATATACAATAGATCAAAAAAAATGTTGTCTTTATTATAACGTAACAAATAAAGCAGAAATATACCTGTTTAAAACTAATAGGCTTGAACAGATAGGAAATGAAAAAAATATTAATAGTGAGGTAGAAAAATAGAGAGCCAGAGATGCATAAATGAGTCTTAAAAGAGAAAAAAGAGAGACACAGGACGTTTGTTATGTTGGAGGAAAAAGACAGTGAATTAAAGTATATACCCCTTTACTAGAGAGAGGTTGTACATTATTTGTTATATTTTCTTTAGGAAAGGAAAGCATGTTAAGGACATATTAAGGGAGTATGAGTTAAGTAGGTGGTGGCAGGAGCAGGAAGGTGAATCAGTAAGCTAGTCTTTTAGTTCTTTTTTGAAAAGCAAGGTAGATGTTATAGAACGTATATTACTGGGAAGTTCATTCCAAGTATGGGATATTGAGTATTTATAGAGCAATCTGCCTATTGATTTGTTTGGTTTATAGGTGCTGAGTAGGAATTGTTCTGCGCTACAGAGAGGATGTGTAGGTATATACAGTGATATAAGAAAGGACAGAGAGGGACAGTCTAAGGGTTTGTTAATTAGAGAATGGGTCACTTGTAGCTGACACAGTTGGAGTAGTTTAGGAAATTCAAGCCAATGTAGTTGTTTATGAGCGAGGCAGTGGTGAGATTTGTAAGGGAGGTTACAGGCAAAATCTAGCAATTTGGTCATAATTTTGTTCAAGTTTGGCTATAAGGTTGGCTTACAGGTGAGTAAATATAGGGAATGAGTAGAGTAGGCAGGGGAGGAGGTAGGCTTGGGCAAGAGAAGTTCTCGAGGTAGTGGATAGATATTTTTTTGTTTCTATACAGTAGACCAAGTTTTTGATTTGTCTTTTTGATGCAACTTCGGATTTGAAGGTCGAATTTTAGTTGGTTGTCTACTGTAATACCTAGGAGTTTAGTATGGAAGTCAGCATGAATGATAGTGTTATGCAGGGAAGAGATACAGAAGGTGGCATTAAGCTTGGACATAGATTCAGGAAGGAAAAAAAGTAATTTCTTTTTTTTTTTAGGATTAAGGATGAGCTGGTTGTTAATCAACCAGTGCTCAATGGAGTTGAAAGAACTCTGAGTGAGGATGTGGAGTTCAGTGAGGTTATTAAAGCAGGTTCAAGAGTAGAATCCTCCACATACTGAGTCAGCGAAGATGTGCAGCAGGTGGAGAGTAGAATGTTTGTAAAGATACTAAAGAGAAGAGGCCCTAAGATGGATCCTTGAGGAACTCCTGTTTGGACAGATAGGAAAGGAGAGCAGAAAGTTTGCCACCTAACAGATTGTAGTCTGTTGTTAAGAGAGCTAAAGAACCAAAGAATGGTGGAGGACAGGTTGAGATCGGATAGTTTAGATAGGAGCTTAGGATGGGAGATGGTGTCAAATGCCTTGGAAAGGTCCAAAAAAAGACATGACACCAGTTTATTGCTATCTCTGTCCTTAGCGACAGACTGGGTGAAGGATAGAATTTGTTTATAATAGAAAGAAGGAAGCTTTTGCATTGCTTGGAAAAGCTGATGCTGAGGCATTTGTTAGGTGGAGCAGTAGAGAAATCAGCAATTTGGCCAGTTCGGTTTTATTTATTTCCTGAATACTTTTGGGCTATAGGTGAATGTTTGTTGCCTTTGTCTAAATTATAGGGAACTGGAGATATTAATGTCTCTTCTGCTAAATTTTCTATGGTGTATGTATATTTGGTAAAGATGAGCATTATTGGGGTCTACTTTACTAGCATGTCATGAGCTGTCTCTCTGCATATTTTTATATCTAATGCTGTCTTTTATCCAAAGGCACGTCTTTGCTCTTAACTGTCTACGGGAGAGGGTTTACAGGATTTCCTGTATTTTAGGTAGAGCAGATATAAAGTAAGACAAAGCCATGCCTAAGTCATTTTGGGAATAAAAAGATGAACAGTCAAAGGTAGTCAATAAGATTATTAAGTTTTGATTACTTATTTTGTGGCAAAGATCTGCCAGTGATTATCTCTAGGACTTGATAGTGATTGTTTATTTCATTGGGTTGAAAATCTGTCTAAGTACCTCAATGTCTAATGCTGTTATGACAAATGATTTGCAGTTTGTATGTTTGGCCTGGTAGGTAACTGTACCAGCTGCTCAAGATTTGGGGTTTGTAGCATTTCATTAAGTTGTGCTTTATCTGGGACTAGTCCATTAATGTTACAGTTTCCTGATATAACACATTTCTTGTACAAGCTATCAGGGGAATGTAGAAAGTGTTGCATGTTAGATGAAGAAGACAGTTGTGGTATTTCAACTGAGCCTATATGAAGATGTGTGTGCCTACCCAGTATAATATTGGCTGTAATCCAGTTAGGGATATGCTCATCAGAAGTACCTAAGATCCTGCTAGATATTATCTGTAGGCTGATAAGAAGCACTGTGTCACCATCATTCCTGCATCCTGGTCACTTAATTTGATGTAATGTACGGTGAGGTGCAGAAGACATCTTCAGCCCAAGTTTTATTTATGGCAAGGATATGTGGTTTGTATAATGCCAGCCAGCATTCCAACGATGCTCATTTGTTAGTAATGCTACAAGCAGTGATGCAGGCACTTTTAGATGATTATTCGAGAGAAAGATTTGTAGTAGAAGGGATGTTAGTTTGAGACATTGGCTCTGAAATGAGATGAATGTCACAGGAGATGATTAGTTCATGGCAGAGGTAGTACTCCAACTCTGGAAAAAGTGCTTTGTTATACCAATACATAAGGGTGACCATTCTACAGAAATCTCTAACTACAGAGCAAGTGATATTCCCTCAGCTCTATCAAAAAAAAAAAAAACTAAAGAAGCATTTCTACTGTCAACTGCTAAATTTCGACCTGGCACATAACATCCTCTCCTCTACCCAATACAGGTTGTACCTCTCACATATACTGAAACTCAGATGAGCACAACAAATACAAACACATTATATACCTCTGTGTGCATGCACATACACACACACACACACACACATTTATATATATATATATATATATATATATATATATATATATAATTTTCTGAACAAAATGTATGTATATATATATATATATATATATATATATATATATATATACACACACACACACACACACACACACACACACATACAATACATGAAACAGCATAGTTTTTCGGATGTGTATATGCAACAGATGAGTGTGTTGAAGTGTTTGACAGACGACTGTATGTACTGGCAGAAAATTGTGGGTTCTAACAGCACTTAGATAAACAAATAAAGAGACAGGATTGTGATCGGGCTGGATGATGAAGTATCTCAAAAGTAAGAGCTTGAAATTAACCTAACTTTACAAAAGGCAATACAGATAGTCATGGAGGTTATGTCTTTTCCATGTTGGGTACCAACATCACACGCATTTTGATTTCACTTATGTGTCCTGATTTTTTTACATGAAAAGTTGGCAACTCTAGTTTTGACTCAGCTATAGTAATACTGCAGCATTCCTAAGTTTTATGAACACAACCAACCAAAAACAAACAGAAACAACCTTATCTCCACACTTTTTTAACTTATCAGAAGCACTCAATCCAGTCAACTATCAAAAGTTATTACACAAACTATCCTCCCTAGCCCTGGCTAGTACCTCTCTGCACTTGTTTTAGAGTTACTTCTCAGAAAGCCAGCAAGCTACAAATGGCAAAATGACTACTCACCACACCTCCCCACACCTGCAAGAGTCCCTCAAGGATCCATATTAGGTCCACTCGTCTTCAACAAATTTATGAATGACCTGCACTCTGTATCCTTGCATGCCACAATCATACAATATGCAGATGACTCCATACTTATTTATACAGTTAAAAGCTTTACCAAACACTAAACAAAATACCCAAAAAATCATTACTCTCAAAAGAAAAATGGCTTACTAACTCTTGCCTTCTCCTTAATCCCAAACAATATACTTTACAAACTGTCTGTTCTCCATTACCTCAACAAATAATACAAAACAGAATTAGTCTCTCATACTAAACTACTTGCAGTCAACATAGGTGACCCCTTTAATTTTGACCACCATATCAGAGAACTGATAAAGAAGACACATTAAAATCTGGGCAGGCTATACAAAGCAAAACCATTCCTCATTGATGGTGCTCAGACTAACATTGCCTCAATCTCCGACCAACCCTACTATATGGGTCTCCAATTCTGATAAATCTATCTTCCTTATTATCACTGAAACTGTAACAAGGCTATAATAAAATTGCCAGATTTGCCTCTAACCAACCCAGTAGAACCTACAACTGCTTGGCTCTGAAACAGTTAAACTGGCTTGAACCCAGTGATATTCTCCCATTACATATAATCCATAAACTCTTCTGAAAAAAAAGAAATAAAAAGAATATCTATCTTTTAACGATCTAATATACCCCGATTTCCCAGCACACCCTTGCATTCTGGTGATATAATACTACTTAGTATAACTAAATCCAACAATACAAGAGACTCATTATATTCCAGAGAAGTGGGACTGTGTTCCTATCTGTTTAAGGCAAAATATGAACTTAAAATCTTTCAAATCTGAGCTGAAGCAACACCTTGCACACTTATGGCTCAGCTCCTGTACCACCCCTAGCTAAGACCAATCCACCTAAACCCTAGTCCACATCTCTGTCCCCCGCTACAACTTAACCTTCACATCTAACTAAATAACTTATATACTCCACATCTCTTATCTCAGCTACCTCACTATGATCTTGGATTCACTCCCATGCTCTGCAGCACATCGGGCAACAAGGGCCCTTCAGCTTTCATTGTTTCCGTAGCAGGCACAGATTTTACTGGATCAGGTTGCCAGCCTGAGAGCCAACCCTCCTCAGAGGGTGCACCACACACACGCACACACTCACACCTACGGACAATTTAGAGTGTCCAATCCTCCTACTGCATGTCTTTAGAATGAGGGAGGAAACCGTTGTACCCCAGCTGAGATTCAAACCGGAGAAACTCTTGCTGTGAGGTGACAGCGCTATCTGCTACACCACTACGCCATCCAACCTTGCTATGATACTTATATTCTATTGCATTAACATCATAAACTCCACCCCCTCCTACTAACCACTCCTAATTACCTGCTGTATCCTTCCCACAGAGTTGATAATCCCTGACCACAGCTAGCCTACTATTCTTATGTTACTCTGTTCCAGGAACCTCTTTAATTATTCTTATTATAAGATGCACAACTAATCCACCAGTTGCCTGTGACAAAGTATTACATAAGAGCAAACTTGTGTATATAATATCAGATTGTATCTGCTTCTTTGTATAATTTTTGATTATTTTATATTTGTATAATCCCTTTGTACTCATATTTGTATTTCTACTATATTTTCCCTGTTGTCATTGGATTGCATTATCTACTGTACTTGTTATTGTCAATGTTAAGTAATCACTGTCATTTTGTGTGGATCTGTTCTCCCCAGACTACCAATGAAAAGGGGAGTCATGCCTAGCCACACTTTCCTGGTAATGCAATAAATAAATAATCTGAAGCGGATGTTTTTAAACTTTTCATTAGGGGATGTGGTGTTTTGAATGTGAAATACTTGTATGATGCATTTCATTCACATCAGGAAATTTAGACATTTTGTGAGTTCCAAAAAGTGAGTGAGTGAGTGAGTATGCTAATTAAAATTGGATTATTTGTGAGATTTTGGTGTTGTGGTTCAAAGGGGTATGTATATGCAGTTTGTATATAAAATGGATGATAGCAATGAAGAATGAGAAAAGGAGAAAACAAAATATCAAGAGTCTTGGAAGGGTGATAATGTATTGCGGATGGTAAGTGGTGGAGTATTATGCAGGAGAGAGAGAGAGAATGGTGTGTAAGAGAAAAGAGTTACGCAATGGAGAGCAAGTGGCAATGGGTGCAGTGAGTAAAAATGGCTTGCTATATTAGAGGGAACAGCAAGGAGGATGGTTAATGTTATTATCACATATTAGGGAGGCATGGGGTGAGAAGAATACATAGACGTAGTGGAGGATGAGGGTGTTATGCAAAACTAGGAGAGAATTGTTACATTAGTGTGAAAGAAAGGAAAAGGATGAATGAAGTACAGTATATCCGCTACCTAGACTGTAAAAGCAAGTTGAGTAGAGTAGAAGGGGTTGAACTTCTAAAATGTTATGCCAGAGCAGGTAGAAAAGTGCAAGAAGTTAGAGAGGTCGGACGGATGCCTGCTAAGATGAGCTGATTGCCATTAAATAGATAGTCTATACCCTAAACCCTATTTGACACTTAGGCTACTGTACTATATAAAAGGGGGCAGGAATTTAGTTTACCTGCTGCCTAGGCTAAGTGAAAGGGAAGACTGTAGTTAGGGAGCTGAGACAAAGTCAGCGTTAACAAAAACATAGGATGTAGCCTTTCTGCCACCTGAGCTAATGAATTACTAGCTGGAACAAATGGAATAGAAAGGATTAACCCATCTGCACCAAAGACTGATGGAGAATATTACCTGAGAGACATGAATGTAGGTTACATATCCCTAAAGCTCAGTACAGATGAGGAGAGATAATACAAATTGTGCTAGTAAAGAACAGAGGGGATTAGCCTATCTCCCACTCAAACTAATGGAGTAAGTTAAAAGGGACAGGAATTGAGGATACCTGTCACCTGGGCTAAGCGAAATTTTAGGAGAGAAGAAAGAATGCTAAACATCAGCTGTTAGTAATGAAACAAGAGTGCAGACTATCTGCCGCCTAGGCTATTGCTGTGTTAGGTGGAAAAAGTGGGTAGGAGGGGTTAGATTATATGCTACCTAGGTTACTAGATTATTAGATGTAGCAGGCTTATTGCAGGAGAGCAGATGTTAGCTGGCAAATCGGGTTTTCAGGATGCCAAATGAGTTGCTTTATGAGTTGGTAGAAAAGATACAGGAAAAGACAAATTATACAACAAATGGAAGGTGCAATGAGGGCTCGTAGGGAAGTGATAAGTAATATCCTTGCTGTGGAAGAGAAGGTGTGAAGAGGGCTAGTAAGGGAGTGATAGGTGATGTGGGATGGGTGGGAATGGGGATAGGTATGGAATCAGGGTTATTTAGAGTAGAACAGAAATAGTGTCTATACTACAGAAGTATTCCTTAACAATTGAGGGTAGCTCAGCAAAGTGTGTTGTGGAAAGTGCTACAATAGGGGTAATTCTACAGGTTTGATGGTGCTGTAGTCTAGAAGTAAAAGAATAGGAGATAACACGGTATCTTCCTTGAAACGGATCTTATAATCTAGTCAGATATTAAGCCATGCAAGAATTAGGTCCACAATTGTATGCAGAGCAGTAGCCCTTACTAGCAGAGAGTACAGTTACTGCTTTAGGCCCTATTTACTACCTTTAATTTCTGTAAAGAACTTTCTTAAAGCAGGCAGTGATGGAAGAAATGAGAATCCCTTCTTGAGTGAACAGGGTATGTAACAACACTATCTGACCTAGGTATTCCAACTTTAATTGCATTCCTATTGCAAAGTATATTGCTTGCCCTGTTAAAAAAATCCATAGAGGCTGGTTGTTTCCTTTCTCTTTTCCTGATATTTAAAGGCAGCAGAGATGAACTGCAAACTTACTGTGAAAAGAGAACTAGTGTCTTTTAGATCACTACAAATTGGGGGATAGGATAAAGACTGCACCTTTAAAGTTTTTGTAATTGGTTATATATAAGTAAAGGAGGCAATTTGTATTGTTAAGAATGAAACAGATAGAGCAACCTAAATAGTGATCTTCTTCTTCTTCTTTCGGCTTGTCCTGGTTAGGGGTCGCCACAAAGAATAACCTGTCTGCTCATGAATGGCAGGGGAGTTTTACGGTGTTGAGTTGCCAGCCCGGCACCCAACCTTCCACAGAAGGCACACACACTTATGAACTCAAGCCTAGGGCCAATTTGGAGTGTCCGGACAATTGTAATTTAAATACCGCAACTTAAATTACATTTGTGAAGAAAATACCTTTTCAGAAGTTAAGGAGCAGTCAGTCACATATTACATTCTTTAATCCAATTAATTCATGTTAAGCTCCTTAATGGCCAATGTAAATTAATAAAAAAATAGTTCATACACAGAAAGTCATGCCAAAATTACAGTTGTTAGTGTATTATGCCCTCCCCCCATCATTGCTGTTAACATAGCTATTACATTAACCTCAATCTTCTTAGTACCAAATTAAATTAAAGATTATAGTGTGCCTTGCAGCAAGTGAACTTTCATATTACAATTATCCCATCATTCTAACACAAGAACAATCATAGACAGAAATTTCCCAAAAATATACAGTGTCAGAATACTAACACAGTAGTATAAATATGTAATACCTAGCTAAACAGAAAACAGTGTAGCATCTCTAGAGCAAGAATTATAGGCCATTAAGGCCTTAATTTACACAAATTGCTCTAACAATCAGGTGAGCTCTATTAACATTTTTGTAGTAGTAAAATTGTTAAGTTTGAACTTAGTGTACTAATTCCTTGATATGCCAACAAAGATTTCAATGGATTCACAAAAACAACATATATCAATTGAGTAGCACTAACTGGGCTAGGTTTCAAGAGATTTTCAAAACAACATATAACAAGTGAGTAGCACTGATTTGGTTAGAGCACTAAGGAGAGAGCTACGATTAAAATATTACACATTCAAACATCAGCTACTGCATACCTTGAACAGAGGAACTGATTGTATAAAATTCAGGTAAAGCACTGAGAGTCGTTGCTTGAACAAATGAAAACCATGGGTAAATATTTCACTTAACAGCATTGCTAGATTTTGCTTCAGCATTGTTGATCCTGCAGTTTGTTTTTTAAGTCAGTGTATATATTGCCATTTGTAGAAACCTTCACATGTCCCCATTTCCTAAACCACACAAATCAGTGCATACTACAGCCATGATGCAGACAAGATAGAAGCAAACAGTTTAATAATAGTTAAACCACGTTTCTTCTGCCTAAACAGGTATGGTCAGAGCTGTTGAGGTCTGTTCCCACTGAGAGGGGAAGCTTAAGAACGAAAGCAGCAGGGAAGACACAGACTAATAAAGGCAGCAGAAGGGTCAGGTAGGAAATGCAATTTATTTTAGGAATGCAGACAGTCACGAGGCAATGGCTTTAACACCTGAGGGATGCAACTGTAACCATCCCATCAATCAAGAAGCAATATTCAACCGACCATTCAGCACCACAAGGAACCAGATTATGCAGGAAAGATAGCAAAAGTATGTTGGGGTAAACGGGCCAGAACTTGACGCAAGTCAAAAAAAGGAACAGGACGGTAATAACATGAGTGAAGATGACAGAGAGGAGTCAGCAGCAAGTTAAATGTGCAAGAAATCATGATTATTTTATGCAGCGTAGCAGTAAATTCCATACTAAGGAAATAAGCCTCAATAATTGAGGGCAGCTCAGCAAAGTGTGCAGTACAGAGGCTTACAATAGGGAGGATTCTAAAGACGTGCCAGTGTAATAGCCATACTAAGTAAGAGAGTGGGAGGAAAAGAGTGTTTAGGGGTAAGTGCAGTGGAGTGCCCCATGGCTTGAGAGAGGAGAAACAGGCCTTCTAATCAAGCAAATATTCCATCTTACAATAATTAGGTCAACAGCTATATGCAAAGCTGTACATTAGTAGTAGAAGAGAGTGCAGTTAATGCTTTAGGCCCTATTTACTATCTTTATTTTGCTACCCAGGACTTGTTTAAAGCAGGCAGTGCTTTATGGGATTGAGGATTCCTTCTTTAGTGAACAGGACATGTAATGAATTGATATGACCAAGGTATTCCAACTTCAGCAGCATTCCTGTGGCAATGTGTGTTGCTTGCCTCAAAGCAGACAGCACTAGAGGGAATGACACTTCCTTTTTTAATCTTCTTCTTCTTCTTTTGTATTTTCCTGGTTAGGGGTCGCCATAACTGATCAACTGTCCGCTCATGATTGGCAGTGGAATTTTACTGTGTCGAGTTGCCAGCCCGGCACCCAACCTTCCACAGAAGGCACACACATGCACACATTCACACCTAGGGCCAATTTACAGTGTCCAATACACCTACAGCATGTCTTTGGGATGTGGGAGGAAACCAGAGCACCTGGAGGAAACCCATGCGACCACAGGGAGGACATGCAGACTCTGCACAGAAGTCACCCCAGCAGAGGATCGAACCGGAGAACCTCTTGCTGTGAGGCGGCAACGCTAACTGCTGTACCACCGCAGCCGCCTCGAAAATTCCTTTTTTAATAAACAGGATATACAATGAGTAAATTCAAAAAAATGGTAAAGTGCCTTAAATAAAATACCAATAAACCCAAAAGGAAGGCACTGGTAAAGCAAGCTGGATATCAGTCAAGAAAAATGTATTGTTGATACCAAAGCACACTGACAAAAAAGATAAATCCACACCATATATAATGAGGCAATCTGACCTGGATATTTAAACTTCAGTAGAGTTCCTGTAATGTATATTGCTTGCCCTAAGAAAGTGTATGCAGAGCCAATGAGGTATATTCTTGTTGGGGAGAGGAAGGGAGGGACTTGATGATGGCTCCCAGCTTTCAACCACCTGTGAACTTTGTTAACCAGAGATCATCATTTGATATATAGAGATCTGAGAAGTATATACAAAATAACCGAGGTCCCAGAACAGACCTTTGAGGAACTCCACTACTCACCTTTATGCTGTTGCAGGATGCATCTCCTACTCTTATTTAGTCCTTTCCCTATGCTAGTTGGCTTCTCCCTAACCAAAAAATGGGTCAGTTTTGGAGATCATTTTACTTGTTTGTTATATCAGCACATGGTAAGGTATCAAATGTCTTGGCAAGGTCACGGAACACTGTGTGAACAGATTGCCAGCTGCATTCTCAAAGAACCTCACTAGATTTATCAGGCATGATCTACCCTTGACAAAGTCAAAATTCTCAGGGTTGAGTTTGATAAAATTTTTGCTAACATAATTAATTAAGCAGTCATGGTATGCTCAATGGCTTTGTATATATAACTCCTTAGACTGACACAGCTGTAATTCTTAGGGTCAGTGGTGGGCCACCTTTATGGACTTGCATTACAGCAGCTCTGCACCACAACTGTAGGACAAGGGTTGTTGCTAGGCTGAGGTGAAAGAGAGTGAGGAGTGGGTCCAGCAACTGGTTATGTTGTCAGTCTATGTGGATGAGGTGTTCTTCATTTTGGAGAATATTTCCAGTACATGTTCTTTCATGGTGGTTGATAGCTTGATTTCATGTGGGATAAATGGGTTGGAATAGATGCCTCACAGGTAAAGTTGATAATAAATGTATTTTCCATTGTATGAGCAATATCCACTTAGTCAGTATAGGTAGTACCATTATAAATAAGTTCAGAGCAATGTTGAGTGTTGTTTCTTATTTTCCTGACATAACTGAAGAATGCATAGTTGTCTTTCATTTCTGTAGCTAATATGAGTACAAATGATGCCTTTGTTTTTTTTAATCTCATATATTAGTTTCTTATCCAACTTTCTGATGTTCTCCTTAATTCTGGGGTCTTGTGTTCTGCTTTTCCGATAGTAAAATCAGCAATAAAGCCAGCATATACACAGTCTGTATGTATCCTTCAAAGAACCAGTGCCCAAAAGTCCGATAAGTTGAACATTTATTTTGAACAGTTAAAACAGGTTAGCGCTTTCACCGAAGTGGCTTCCTCAGACCTTCATGTTTAATTAATTAACGAACACTTTATATAGCACAATCAGGCAGGAAAAATCATTCTTTCTTAAAGATACATTGCAAATGATTCATTAAAATTCATTAAAATCATCTCATTTAATAAAACCTTAATAAAACGGAGATCTATGAACATTATTCCCTATATGAAACCTAATATGACTAACATGAATATTATGAAGCATACAGTACAATATTAATGCTATACAAAACATTTTTGTTATTCATCTATGCAGTCTTTTTGATTTCAAAAAAGGTTTAACTGGAACCATACCATTGAGACCAGGTGGGACATCAGATCTCAACTTGATGATCCAGTTTGCCTCCCTTGTTTCAGTATAGGTCCTGATGTCACCCCCCCCCCCCCCTGGGTCCTGGTATGATTTGCTCTACAATTAAAAACTTAAATGTATGTGTATTCCCTTTATCAATGACATGTCTTGCCAAGGCATTTGTTTTCAACCCAATCCTAATATTATAGACATGTTCACGTATTCTATCCCTCAACACCCTATTAGTCTTGCCAATGTAGAATGCTTGGCATTCCACACAGGATGCCAAGTAAACCACGTTGGATGTAAGACAAGTCCCATGGACTTTTGGGCAATGTTCAACTTATCGGACTTTTGGGCAATGTTCAACTTATCGGACTTTTGGGCACTGGTTCTTTGAAGGATACATACAGACTGTGTATATGCTGGCTTTATTGCTGATTTTACTATCGGTTACTGGTTTGCTATCTCTGTCCTTGTTTGTATTATCAATTGGTTTGGTTCTTCACAGAGAAGCATTTGCTCCGTCGAGGCACTTATTAGATTATTCTCACTACTAATATAGAAAAAAGTTTGACAGTTGACAACAATCACAATTTACAAAAAGGTGACTGTAAAACAGAAAACATTACATTTCTTAAGCTTTACTACAGACAGTAATATGAAACTCATTACATATATAACTAAATCCATTGTGGCATTTTCATTTGGAAGAAGTAAGACAAGAAGATAGCAAAATAGAAAACATTTGATCGAAGGCATGAGAAACTACCCAGGAGTATTACAGGAGCATAGCCATTGTTGAGTAAGGTACTCCTTTAGGAGTTTTTTTTGAAGCTATGGCGATCTGTGTTTTTTAAGATATTCTGGGGTAATAGGTTCCACTATATGGCTACTTTGAAGGAGAAGAGAATTTAAACCAGAATATATACAGGGGATTCCAAAGTACTCTGTGATCTGATAGTTGATCCAAATATCTGTTTCTAGACAGTGGAATCTCTAAAACATATGGATATGCCGCTACAGCTTTCATTTATTTAAAACTTGCTTTCTATGTAGGGATACTGTTCCAGGAACCATTTCCAACCCAGATCAAGGCTATAAAAACAACAAATCCAACAATGTGTATTGACAGTTAATGCAGATAATTAAGGCTGTGAGTTGTTAATGAGCTGCTTCCTGTAGTCTAATATTTGCATACTGTGCAACTCTGACTTGTAGATGAAAACATGAATATGAATATACAGTTTAGCCCAGTAAGTGCTATACACCACTAAATGCTATGTAGTACATTGGAGGAACTTGACATGCAGCTCAAAATGTTATAGATCATTTTAGATATATGCTTTTAAAGAAACATCCCTTGCTTGATAGATGCTATGAATTAATGTAAAGTTAAGCTTTCTGTAACAAAGAGTATATAACATAAGTATAAAGCAGAATGTAGCACACATGGAGTAGCAATCTCTTAACTAACTACCTTTGTAAATTATTAAGAAGAAGGAAAGGAGGTGAAGGAAACCAGAAGAAGAGTCATTGATAACTTGTTAGTAGTATTAGCATAAACCTACAAATCAGATTTTGGATAAAGTTTATATTTAATGAATAGTCTTATGTATAAAGTATATTGTTTAGTATGTCATTAGGATGTACATTACAGCATTTACATTATTAAGTTATGTTCATAGGTAGCTACTAGCCATACAGTCCAGGAGATCATTAAGGAGCCTATCCAAATCTTCAAACTGCCACAAAGCTCTGCCAGATTAAGGGACTTGCTGAAGGTCAGAGAGTAGGCCAAAAGAGACTGACGAACTCAAATCCTAAACCACAGGAAGAGCTTGTTAACAGCTCATAGCCTTAAACCTATGTGCTGACTTCCAGCTGTAAGATAATGTGTCTTATATTATGTTATCAATCAGAAATGTTTAAGATTTTTTGATAGGGTATGTATGTTAGTTAGCTAGGCAGGCTTACTATGTTGTAATTATTAACCAGTGTCTCTAAAGCACTTAAATTCATTTATTTCCTTAAGAAAAGAAAATCCATTTTGTTTTCTGTTTTAAGAAATCTGATTGGCCTTGTGTTTTTGTTCTATGTAGCAGGTAAACACTAACAAAAGACACAAGCCAATGAAAGAACACAAAACTGAAAACTGGTTGCAGGAAGGAAGGCACCAAACACAAAACGTAAGAACAAGCAGTTTAATTCAATTTATGGTATATAAGAACATTTAGTATTGTTTCTTCTATAGGGTTAGGGTTTGAATTTTGCATGTGGGTGTGTCTGAATGTGTTTGTGACACTTTTGTAGTCTTTAGAAACTGCTATTTCTATGAGTACTAGTTTTCAATTTGTTGTCAAGAAGAAAGAAATGAACTGATTAACTAATATTGGTTAATTTCCTAACTAATTAACTACTGCTCACTGACTACTTAAGGGCATGCTCTCAATGTTGTTTTTATCTGAAGAAGTCACAGTATTTACTGTGACGAAAAGCACTTCATTTTGGGTTAAACTGCTTGTTCTTACGTTTTGTGTTTGGTGCCTTCCTTCTTGCAACCAGTTTGCAGATAAACACTAAATAAAATTACCTAGCCGCACATTTCATATTTTTTCATTGGTTAATTTGATTCTTGAATGACACCTAAATACACAGACAATTTATGTGTCTTTCTCTTTTCTGACAAGACTCAAGGCCTGCAAAAACTACAAGCATTGTTCATGACTCCCTGCTGGGAGAGGAAAGTAAATCTATATTTTTTGTCTATGAGTTGCTTAAACTGATAGACCTGCTTTCTGCTTTACCTGCTCCATTTTATTTTCCGTTTTAAAAATCTGCTTGACTGGGTATTATTGTCCTATAACGCAGTTAGTCACTTAAATTACCTAGGCTGAAATTTTAAGTTTTTTTTTTTTGTTAATTTATTTCTTGAATGATACATAGGGTCTATATTATAAAGACGAACACTTACTTCATTGAATACCTAAACCCGTTGTCATCGAACTGCATAAACACCAAACGCCCTAAACCACAAAAATTCAAAAAGTTGAGCTGTCATACTTGTCCCACCCCACTGCCCGCTACATACTACCTACACAAACAAACTAAATAAACCACATACATACACTAACTAAAACCATACTTCTAACCCTAAACTAAACCCTACTTCTAACCCTACACTAAATCTTACATATACCACCATGTATGCACTTAACTTAACCCGCACCCTAACCCTAAGGTCCGTAACTATCGCACACATACCCTAAAAAGCTAAACCCAAACAAACTAAATAATCCACACACATACACTTAGCAAAACCCTACACTAAATCTAACATACATAACCATCTATGCATTTACCTTAACCCGCACCCTAACCTTAAGGCTTGTAACTATCGCACACTTAACTTACTGAGCTATATCGCAGAAGGCCAACCATGATGATTCAACATTTCTGCTTTCGCTCTTCTGGATGATTAATGTTTTCACGGTTCGATGATGACGGGTTGACATTTAGGTATTCGATGAAGTAAGCATTCATATTTTTAATATAGACCCGATACATAAATACACAGAGAATTTCTGTTTTTGTCTTTTCTGATAAGACTCAAGGCCTGCAAAAACTACAAGCACTATTGGTGACTCCCTGCTTATTTTTTCCAAACACCCCCCCCCCCATTCCTTGATCTGCTTTTCAAACTTGGTGATTTTAAGTTGCCCACCTTTACTGTAAATTGAGCTTCGTAAGACCCCCCCCCTTTCTACACTGCTGTTTATATCTTGAATTATTTACTTGTGTTTCCTTCTGCCTGTTTTGAAAAAAAGTGCATTTTGCCTGTCATTGTTTGTTCTACTGATATACTTGCTCTAAATTCATTATCTAGTTAGCCATTGGATAAAGTAGTATGTTTTTGCAGTCTAGCAAGCACTTTTCTGTGTTTTTATATCAAGAGGATAGTGGATTTTCCATCTATGGGCGATGGGTGGTAGCCTGGTCTGTGTAAGTTGTGGAAACACACTGGAGATTCCTGCATGTAGTTGTTTTAATGGTTGAAAGGCTTATTAATCAGCTTACATTGTTTTAATGCCTTTATAAAGTCAGCACAATTGAGTACCTCAGCTCATTTCTACTAAATGGAATACTTTTATTGAATAATCACACTTTTGTAAGCTGTTTAAAGTACACTGCTTTTATCTTGAATTATTTATTGCCTTTCCTTAAGTTTAAGTTTGTTTATGGTAGCATTTCACCAGGCACTCTTTTACCATTCTATTACATTAGGAGGACTAGGATTATTCATCTAGTGGCAGTAGGTGCTCACCTGGTCTGTTTGAGTTGGGAAACACACAAAATGTCTCTAAGTGTAGTCATTTTATTGGCCAGAGGACTCAGTGGTCAGTTTTCTGTATTTCCAGTGCTGGTATAAATTTAGCATGTTTGCATGGTGCTGGTCACTGTGTCAGTGCCCTGTACAGATGCAAGCATCTGAAAATATTGCTTATTTTCATTATACTGTGAAAGTGTACTGTGTGATTTATTGTTTTTCTGCACTTCTTAAAAGTTTAGGGTTGCATTTTCAAACTGCTAAGGGCTGTTATTCTGCACTGAAATACATTCTATCTACTGTTTGTTAGTTAATATTAGCCATCTGTTTGAGGTTCCTTAACACTTAGGCTCCAAACCAGTCATTTAACATTAAGAGGGTCAAAGTCTGCACTCTTGTGGCAAGAGAGGGCTGATTTCACATGTATGAGGTGGGAATTGCTGGTGGAAAGCTCACTGTATACTTTCCTGATTGGCCTTAGGGCATAGTTAATATAAAACTTGCTTTTTTCTGATCGTATATAAGCCTCATATTTAGGAGAAGCTGTTCTTTGTGCAGCGGTGATTACCGGTGCCTTGTATACATGCAGTCACCAGAGGTTGAAATCTCCCTATAAAAACCACCTCAGAACTTTATCTGAGTCCCATGTTACTCCCAGGGCAACTAGTTTGCATGGTGAGCAGCATTTACAGATTCAGTTAGGACTGTTTAGGTCTACCTTACTTTATTATAGCACCCAGGGGTATTGCTGCTCAGAGATCATCTGGTTTGGCGCCAGGCAGCATCACTAGTTAGGTTAGCTGCAGATGACACAAGTAAGCACCCTTTCATCATCTGGATACAAAACCCTCCACTCCTATCCTTTCAAGTACACATTAAGACCTACAACCATGGATGGGCTTGTCAGCCTGGGAGGACATGGTTGACAGGCCATACTGCTTTGCCAGTGGTGGTTTTCACCTGTCACCACTAGACTTTCGGATATTGTCCAAAACATTATCCACCTCTATAGTCACAAAGAGGCAGGCTTGCAAGTACAGTAGATGCAAAGGCCAGGCAAACTATAACAAGACAAAAAAGAAAGCCAGCACCTTTAGAGCGTGAAGATTTATTGAGAAAACCAGAGCGGTTTCAGCTTATTGTTTTCATCAGTGGTACATAACATGAGGCAGTATAACAACTGCAATATATACTCAGTATCATTAAAGACAAATGGCATAATTTCCTGTCTAGCAGTATAACAACTGCAATATATACTCAGTATCATTAAAGACAAGTTACATAACTTCCTGTCTAAGGAATATTTGGTCTGATACTAAATAATGAAAATGAAAAATAATTAATATAAAAAGACAATACAAACAACAATAAATTCTATTCTTATTTTCTATTTTTCTTTTTTTCTTTCTTCTTGGGACAAACCAAAGAATTGTTAATAGATTCATAAATAGTATCAAGACCCATGAAGAGAAAAGAAACAATAACAATTAATCCCAGTGGGAATAAACCCCCTAATTTGACAATCCATTTCCTTTCCTTCATGTTTAATATACCATGCCACCCTGTTTTGAAAGATCTGTTGCCCAATATTTTGTCTATGACTGTAAAAGTAAATTTGGCAGTGTGATGAACCAGTGAATGTCTATATAGAGCATTGGTGGCCCTTGCATTCCTAATGTCTCCTAAATGTTCTGACATTCGACATCTGAATTGTCTAGAAGTTTGCCCCCACATAAAAGGCTTGACAAGTGCAGGTGGCCAAATATATAACCCAATCCGTTCCGCAATTTGCGTAAAAATTCATGTTATACAGCTGGCCAATATTTTTACTAGTGAAGGATGTGGTTTTAAAGACATATTTACAGAAGGTGCAGTGTCCATAAGGATAAGAACCAACCAGTCTCTCCCCTGTTAATGTAGTTTGATGGTAAATGATATCCTGATGCATAATTTTCTTATAGTGAGAGAAATGGGACCCTAAGGTTTTGCCCCGCCTGAAGGAAAATGAGCATTTGTCCCCCAAAAGGTCACCCAATTGTTCATTGGCCTTCAAAATATTCCAATGTTTGTCAATAACATCAGTAAGAAAGGCTGTATTTCTGCCAAATGTAGTGACCATTCTCAAGGTATCCTTATTCTCCTTCCTGGGTGTATGTTTGTATTCTAATAAGGTACCCCTGGATTGGTTGTTGGCCCATTGCATGGCTGAGTTCACATTCTGTGTACCATATCCCCTAGCTAGAAATCTGTTGGCTAAATCCTGATGGGATTGTGTCAAATCCTGCTGTGAAGAACAGATTCTCTTTAAACGCAAAAGCTGAGATTTCAGAATATTATTAATGGTGTCTTTTTGGATGGAGACTGGAGGTGTGTAACAGGCTGTTACATTGTGGATATTTTCAATAAACAGTAGTGCATAATGTATTATCTGGTTGACACTGTAAATTAACATCCAAAAAGTGAATCGCATTTTTATGAAAACTCACTGTAAACTCAGCCCCCCCCATTTATTTCCATTGATGTATTCAATGAATTCCTCCAAATAATAACTGCCTCCTTTCTATATAAGCCAACAGTCATCCAAAAAACGTCTCCATATGTCAATCTCTGGCAAATACAGGTTATGTGACTCATTGTATATGATGTGTTCCTCAACATATCCCATATATAAATCAGCATATATTGGGGCAAAAGATGCCCCCATTGCTGTACCTTGTATTTACCAGTAACACTCATGTTTAAAATAGAACACATTTTTGGTAAGGACATGCTCGGCCATGCAAATGAGCAATGTGTTAAAACCTGGACCGTAGATATTGGTCTTATTTAGCCAAAATTCTAATGCTGTTAATCCTGCCCAGTGTGGAATGCTGGTGTAAAGTGATTTAACATCCAGGGTGCACATCAACCAATGGGGTTCCAATTCAGACTCCGATACAATTTGTAGAAATTCAGTTGTGTCCTTTAACCTGGCTCTGACATGTGACAATAGCGGTTGCAAATAGTCTGTCAAAAATGCTGACAATGGCTCCGTAAGGGAGCCTATGCCCGAAACAATAGGCCTGCCTGATGGTGTACTCAAAGATTTGTGAATTTTGGACAATAGATAAAGATATTGTTTGCCCGGATTTTTTACCACTAATTGTTGTCTAGTTTTATCACTAATTCCCTGATCCACCACTTCCTGCAGAAAGTTATCAATCTCTTTTTTGAAATTCAGAGTGGGGTCGGTGGGCATGTTCATGTAATGCTGAGGGTTAGACAATTGTCTGCTTCCCTCAGCCCAGTAATAACTGGAGTCCATGACTACCACCGCCCCACCCTTGTCCGCTGGTAGGATGGAAATATCAGTGTTGGCCCTAAGATCTGTAAGAGCTTTTTGTTCTGCCATTGTTAGATTATGTCTGATAATCTGTGAAGAACTTAAATGGTAATGCAAATCTTTGATAACTGCCTGTTGGAAAATGGCCACATGTTTGTCCATGGGTGGACTAAAATTGGATTTGTAGAATCTAAATTCAGTTGATCTCTGGAATGGTCCTGTTGTCAGAAATACAATTTCAGATTAAGCTTTCTGCAAAATGACAGTATATCAGAGACAAAAATGCTTTCATCCACAAAAAAAGCTGAGATAAAACCAAGACCTTTATTCAGCAGTGATTCCTCTTCAGATGATAAAACATATTTGGAAATATTGTGCACATTTGAACACTCTACATTTATTTCACTATTGATTGAAAAAGATCCTCTATAGTTTTTATCCCTGTGCTTACGTCAGAATTTATTGTTGTTTGTATTGTATTTTTATATTAATTATTTTTCATTTTCATTATTTAGTATCAGACCAGATATTCCTTATTCCAGTGCATGGCTATGACGCCTTTCATACATTCCGGCCACCCACTGAACATGAAAGAGCAAAAGGTGGAGGTGTATCGAGCTACATAAAAGATAATGTCCACAATTTTAAGGGCAACACCCAAAAATGTATAGAATTAGTTGTAGATGACATCACCTCTACTCAGCCAGAAGATATAACAAATCTGCTGGCCATCAAATTCAGCTCAAATTTCACCTCACCATCACCCCCAGTTCTTTCCCAGGAGATACTCTCCACCACTCCATCACCAATTATCACCAAAGAACGTGTTGCCACTGTGCTCTCTAAAGTTAAAAACACAGCTTCAGTGGGGCCTGATGATATACCAGGTTGCCTCTTAAAAATTAAAATCAGGACTTATCAAGCCCATTAGGATCTCTGTGTAACCATAGCCTCTGGACTGGCTTTGTCCCAGTAGAGTGGAGGACAGCAACAGTCATCCCAATGTATAAAGGGAGACCATCTAGTGTTACTGGAAATTACAGACCCATAAGTTTGACTAGTCTTAAATGTAAGCCCATGGAAAAAATAATCAAGGACCTGATACATAATGACACAGGAAACCTCAAAACACTGGACCCAACCCAATTCATCTTTTCAAGGACAGGTCATGCCTACTGAATCTGGTGGATTGCTTTGAGAAACTCACTATGGCCATGGATAAGGATAAAACAGTACATACTGCCAACCTCAACCTGGCCAAGGCATTTGACACAATTCCTCACTCAAGTATTATAAATAAACTCACAAAACTGGGCATAAATCCCTACATTACCAGATGCATAGTCAGTTGGCTCATGGACAGGACACGTGGTTAAACTGTGTGAATCCAGATCCAGCAAGAGGTCAGTTACTAGTGAATACCACAGGGCTCAGTACTGGTACCACTCCTGTTCAGAATATACTTCTCTGAAGTCAAGACTAATGTGGAAGGCCTCTGGATGACAAAGTTTGCCAACAGCTGTAAGCTGGGGGCAATCACTGAATCCCTCAGTGATGCAGATATCCTTCAGTAGGGTCTAGATTAGACAAATGATTAGTGCCAAAACCATGGAAAAAAAACAACTAAAGGTGAAAAAATGCATTATCATACCCTTTGGGAAGTCAAATACCCCTGCAAATTACAACATCAATACCACAACCCTAAGAGTAGACTCAGGGGTGACAGCTCTAGGTACACAGATATATAGTAGCCTGAACTTTGACAGCCATGCATCCACAGTGGTGAGGAAGTCCTTCAATATAACACAATTTGTAAGCAAAAGTATGGCATCCAGATCCAAGAAAATTATAGTCCTGCTGTACTCAGCCCTCACTAGACCAATAATTGAGTACAATGCATCATTTGGTATGTACTTGACTGGGCACCTACAGCAGCTGGAGTGACCTCAGAGGTTCCTCACAAAGAAAATACATGGTGTAAATGACATGTCCTATGTGGACAGACTAAATGCCCTGTTCCTTTACTCTGAATCCTACCGACTATTAAGGGGTGACCTATGCCTAACCTACATGGCACTCACAAATCCAGCCCTGATGGTGCAGCTACAGATCTGCAAGTCAAACAGCACAAGCGTCAACTGATCTAGGGATCTAAACTTAGTCAGCGACTCAAACAAAACATGCTGGAGAGACAAATGTGAGTGTCAGAGATTGCTCCTTCTTTGGAACAGGCTTCTTATTCAATTTAACCACACCCCTTCCCTGTCCCTCTTCAAACGCAGTTTGGATCAATGGATGGGGAATCACAAATTCACACCTGGGATAGTGCCTATGTCCTTATGGAAAGGGGCAATCTGCAAGATACTCAATGCATAGGCACAAATCCATGCCATCTTGTTCCCCCTAGGGGCCATGTATTTGGTAAAATTGGGTTATATTGGTTAGGCTTGTAAGGCTCTTAAGCCATTAGCCTAATACTCTCCTATGTACCTATGAACCTATAAAATACTTCCTAAAAGTAATGCATTTCAGTGCTTTTCTAAGAACCTTTGGTAGCTTGTTCCGTTTACATAGACAATGTTATGGAAGCTCTTTTCAGATTTTATTTTGTTTGTTTTTTTTTTTTTTGTTTGCTTTTTTTGTGTTATTGAGGTCTTAAAAGTGATACAGCATTATTTATGTTGTCTTTGAGTTTATATGGAGTGCATCTAAGAAAATAACATATTAGAGAGTGAGGGAATAATACTTGCAATGGATCAGATAAATATGTAAAGGATCAAAGTAGTGGTGTGGCTCTAGCTATTACAGGAAGCAAGATGACATTTTGTAGAGTTGTGCAGTGGTAGTCTTTGAGTGGATATGTTAATAAAGCGGCACATTTTGTTAATAGTGGTTTATAGTAGATTAGTCTTATGATGTGAGTTTAAGGCAGTCAAGGGGAGTCCATACTCTGGCCAAGGAATTTTTACTCCTTTAGGCAAGGCTTATCTACACTCAGGGGTTTGTGGTTAGATACTGAATAACAGGCATTTATTTTCTTAAGAAATTTACTGGTTATGATATCACTGTAGCTGGAAAAGCTAAGAGAGAAGTCAGAGTGCCAACCTAGGTATTGGTGGGACTACTTTTAGGAAACTGGACCTAGGTATTGAAAGAAGTACATTTGGGAAATTTTATTATTGTTAAGTTAAATATGGTAATATTTTTGTTGTCTCTGAACTACTGATAGATATTGTATAGTATTCTTACAGTTATAGTAGCATTCAAATGAATCTGGTTTGCAGTAAAATACTTACAAATTAAAGTTAAGTTATTTTGCGGTTTTACTTCTACTTTTTAAGGTAGGTACTGACTGGTGGAGAAATATGTCATCAGAGTATTGGTCAAATGCATTTGAGGAAAAGTGCTGGTGATATCATTAATAAAATGTCAGAAAAGTTTAGAGCTGAGTCCCAGTCCTTCCAGAACACTGGAAGTAAAGCTTGCAAATGTGGATACTTTGTCACCATTTACAATGTAGAAGGTGTTAAAGTGGAGGTTGGATAACTAGTGATGGATGTTTTGTCCAAAACCTATTATCTGAAAGTGATGGTGGTCAGCAGATTTGAATGCTGTTATAAGATCAATGAATGCGCCTTCTGTGAAATGTTTTGCTTCCATGTTTGTATATAAATGCTTGGTGGCTATACATAGTGCTATGATGGTATTGTGTCCATCCCTGAACTCATGCTGGGGTTCTATAAGTTTGTTGTAGTTACTGGTATGTTCTATTATTTGCTTAAGGAGTAGCTTTTCAAAGAAAAACGTGATGTGGCAGTGAATTGAGATGTCTAATGTACTGTGGGCATTCTGGGGAGGGAGGCTTTAGAAGCTGAACAATTAGGGCATATTTGAATGGTGGTGGAACTATTCTTGTATTTGAGATACACTGAATGCGTTAATTATGACATAGCTGTTTCTTTATCTGATAGATTAAGGGTCTATGTTAAACCTTCGAATGCTGGAAATGTCGAACATCATATGGACGAGACCATATGATCGACATTTCAAGTGTTCGAAGATTGACTTTTAAGGGCGCCACACTGTGCAGAATGGGAGAATTTCCCTTTTCTGCACTGAAATGCAGTCTCGGAGTTGGTATATTTAAGAAGGGAGGTGCGGGAGGTGCAGGGGTCTTGCCCCCCTGCTCGCACTGTTAAGGTGTGTTTTTCTATATATTTTTTTTGTTTTTATTCTATATTCGAACTTCTAAATGTCGACCATATGGTCTCGAACATATGGTATTTGACATTTTGGACGTTCAAATATATGACATAGACCCTGGATTAAGGAAATAAAAGTGCAGTGACGTAGAGTCGGGGTTGAATTTGTTGTCATGTTTGTCTAGTAGCTCACTCATTGCTTTCTCAGGCATACATTGTAAGTAAAAAGTATGATGTCGAAAACAGGTAGCGGGGTGAAGGGATATGAAGGAACCACAATGGATGTAAGCACTGTTTTCAAAAGACGTATTGATGTTTGAGATGTATTTTTTCAACTATTTCAGGATGCTGTTATCCATTTAGATTATTTTTACTAATTTTTGGTTGATATCCATCTTTAATAGTTTGCTATTAAAGTCAAAGTTTTGATGACATTAAGCTTTTTTTATTCCTGTGGTAGTTAGTTTTTGATTCCTTGGTAAAGAGTTTGCATTATTAATAACCATTATGAATTTGCAGTAGTCAGTTTAATGGGCAGATTATATCTCTTTTTTCCAGTACATACATACATGCATACAAATATTTCAAGCACGGGTATTAATCCCTTCTAGCTTGCCAATATACCAAAACACTTGTTCCCATAATACGTATCCAGGCTGTTCTTAAATATATCTAAACTAGTACTTGCTTTAATGTAATTTGGTAGTCTGTTCCATGCATCAGCTACTCGGTCAGAGAACCAATTAGTACACTTCTCATTCCTATAGCATCTTCTACATAAGTTGTCTGATGATTCTCTAGTACTTTTTAATAACCCCAAACATTCCCAGAGGTAGATGTCTCTAAATGCACTATATACCTGAATAAGATCTCTTAGATATATATGTAAGAGATACTGTATAAGTTAAGATATTTTAGTCTTTTATAACAACTTAAATTTTCACATCCATGTTTATCCTTGGTATATTTCTGTTGTACTCTTTCCAGTTTACTCATGCTTGTTTTCTTATAGGGTTTCCATATTGTTATTCCATACTCAAGTTTGGGTCTAATGTAACTAATAAACAATGACTTCATTATTTTTGGTTTCCTAGACTTTATAAATTTTTTATACAACCCATAGTTCTATAACTATCATTAACCAATTGGTTGATATGATTAGAAAAACTTATAGCTAAATCCACCCATATACCCAGGTCCTTAAATGAGTCTACAATTTCAATCACTGTCTGCTGTATTAAATATTCACCTTTCAATTTATCCCTACCAAATCAAATATGATTAGTTTTTGATGTATTTATCAGCATATTATTCTCCTGTACCCAAATGGTCAATCTAATCAAGTTATTTTGCAGAAATAAATGCCTTATCTGTAACACATGTAATCAGTTTACCCAATTTCAGGTCGTCTGCATATAGACTGTAGAATACCTCAGATGAAAAAGTTTGGTCTGAAAGATACAATCTAAATAAGTAAGGGCCTAAGACAGAGCCCTGTGGGACACCCTGACTGTAACTAAGGATTTAGCCTGTCCAGTTGCTGTATGATACTTGCCATGTCCTATTTGTAAGCCATGCAGCTATCCATCTTATCAAGAGTACATAACCTCAGCTTTGGCCGGCTAACAACTTGTTATATTCAACTGGACGTATAAGAGAATTTAAGTACCTTTATCTGCTTTTTTTTTCAAAAAATACAGTATTTAAAATTGATTTTTACTGTGTGGAAAGAATATTTAGCTGAACTGCAAGGTTTCAGTCTGCTCTTCAGTGTGGAAGAAATATTAACTGAACTGGTTAGTCAGTGTTTGCTGAATTTTGTTATTTGCTACTAATTACAGGTGTGGGGGTAGTCACATTCTTTGATTTCCTGTCCTTGCCTATTTAAGTGGTACAGTGTGAAATATTTTCTGCTTAAAAACCTCAGCTTTGGCGGCTAACAACTTGTTATATTCAACTGGACGTATAAGAGAATTTAAGTACCTTTATCTGCTTTTTTTTTCAAAAAATACAGTATTTAAAATTGATTTTTACTGTGTGGAAAGAATATTTAGCTGAACTGCAAGGTTTCAGTCTGCTCTTCAGTGTGGAAGAAATATTAACTGAACTGGTTAGTCAGTGTTTGCTGAATTTTGTTATTTGCTACTAATTACAGGTGTGGGGGTAGTCACATTCTTTGATTTCCTGTCCTTGCCTATTTAAGTGGTACAGTGTGAAATATTTTCTGCTTAAAAACCTCAGCTTTGGCCGGCTAACAACTTGTTATATTCAACTGGACGTATAAGAGAATTTAAGTACCTTTATCTGCTTTTTTTTTCAAAAAATACAGTATTTAAAATTGATTTTTACTGTGTGGAAAGAATATTTAGCTGAACTGCAAGGTTTCAGTCTGCTCTTCAGTGTGGAAGAAATATTAACTGAACTGGTTAGTCAGTGTTTGCTGAATTTTGTTATTTGCTACTAATTACAGGTGTGTGGGGTAGTCACATTCTTTGATTTCCTGTCCTTGCCTATTTAAGTGGTACAGTGTGAAATATTTTCTGCTTAAAAACCTCAGCTTTGTCACAACTAAGCAAAAGCTGAGATTTCAGAATATTATTAATGGTGTCTTTTTGGATGGAGACTGGAGGTGTGTAACAGGCTGTTACATTGTGGATATTTTCAATAAACAGTAGTGCATAATGTATTATCTGGTTGACACTGTAAATTAACATCCAAAAAGTGAATCTCATTTTTATGAAAACTCACTGTAAACTCAGCCCCCCATTTATTTCCATTGATGTATTCAATGAATTCCTCCAAATAATAACTGCCTCCTTTCTATATAAGCCAACAGTCATCCAAAAAACATCTCCATATGTCAATCTCTGGCAAATACAGGTTATGTGGCTCATTGTATATGATGTGTTCCTCAACATATCCCATATATAAATCAGCATATATTGGGGCAAAAGATGCCCCCATTGCTGTACCTTGTATTTACCAATAACACTCATGTTTAAAATAAAACACATTTTTTGGTAAGGACATGCACAGCCATGCAAATGAGCAATGTGTTAAAACCTGGACCGTAGATATTGGTCTTATTTAGCCAAAATTCTAATGCTGTTAATCCTGCCCAGTGTGGAATGCTGGTGTAAAGTGATTTAACATCCAGGGTGCACATCAACCAATGGGGTTCCAATTCAGACTCCGATACAATTTGTAGAAATTCAGTTGTGTCCTTTAACCTGGCTCTGACATGTGACAATAGCGGTTGCAAATATTCTGTCAAAAATGCTGACAATGGCTCCGTAAGGGAGCCTATGCCTGAAACAATAGGCCTGCCTGATGGTGTACTCAAAGATTTGTGAATTTTGGACAATAGATAAAGATATTGTTTGCCCGGATTTTTTACCACTAATTGTTGTCTAGTTTTATCACTGATAATTCCCTGATCCACCACTTCCTGCAGAAAGTTATCAATTTCTTTTTTGAAATTCAGAGTGGGGTCGGTGGGCATGTTCATGTAATGCTGAGGGTTAGACAATTGTCTGCTTCCCTCAGCCCAGTAATAACTGGAGTCCATGACTACCACCGCCCCACCCTTGTCCGCTGGTAGGATGGAAATATCAGTGTTGGCCCTAAGATCTGTAAGAGCTTTTTGTTCTGCCATTGTTAGATTATGTCTGATAATCTGTGAAGAACTTAAATGGTAATGCAAATCTTTGATAACTGCCTGTTGGAAAATGGCCACATGTTTGTCCATGGGTGGACTAAAATTGGATTTGTAGAATCTAAATTCAGTTGATCTCTGGAATGGTCCTGTTGGCCGAAATACAATTTCAGATTAAGCTTTCTGCAAAATGACAGTATATCAGAGACAAAAATGCTTTCATCCACAAAAAAAGCTGGGATAAAACCAAGACCTTTATTCAGCAGTGATTCCTCTTCAGATGATAAAACATATTTGGAAATATTGTGCACATTTTAACACTCTACATTTATTTCACTATTGATTGGAAATGATCCTCTATAGTTTTTATCACTGTGCTTACGTCAGAATTTATTGTTGTTTGTATTGTATTTTTATATTAATTATTTTTCATTTTCATTATTTAGTATCAGACCAGATATTCCTTAGACAGGAAATTATGTCATTGGCCTTTAATGATACTGAGTATATATTGCAGTTGTTATACTGCTAGACAGGAAATGATGTCATTGGCCTTTAATGATACTGAGCATATATTGCAGTTGTTATACTGCTTTATGTTATGTACCACTGATGAAAGCTATAAGCTCTGGTTTTCTCAATAAATCTTCATGCTTCTAAGGTGCTGGCTTTCTTTTTTGTCTTGTTCCACCTCTATAGTGCTTGTATTAGACATTGCCAAACAGACAGACCTTCCAACATAACAGAAGGACAGGATAAGCTAAAGGTGTTACTGCTCAGTGCTAGGAGTCTCAACAAGAAACTGCACTCCCTGGAAGCTCTCCTCACCCTAGAGAATGCTGACGTGTTCAGTTACCGAAACACGGCTCAAAGTCATGGAAAGCACTCCTCCAGTGCATGGCTATGACGCCTTTCATACATTCCAGCCACCCACTGAACATGAAAGAGCAAAAGGTGGAGGTGTATCGAGCTACATAAAAGATAAGCACACCTCAATGCTGGTCAAACAATATGACATGCTTGATCTACTCCATGTCCAACTAACTATGGGAAAAAATCCATAGCTACAGGTCCCCCACTATAAATAAAGAAACCCATACATCATACCTGACATTACTAGAATGACTCACCATCCAGCGCAGCACCATACTCATAAGTGATTTTAACTACCTTTCCATTAATTGGGAGGCATACATGACCACTAACATGCAGACCCAAAGATTTCTTGAATTTGTAAATTCAAATGTCCTACAGCAGTTAGTCTGCACTCTCACTAGTGGAACAAATATCCTAGATCTGGTAGTCACAAATAGGGGAGAGTGTTGCATCCTCCTGTATGATGTCCTCACTGGTAAGATCAGATCATAAAGTAGTCTCCCTTGAAATAAAAGTAAAACTAGTCCTCCACCTAACCCCAAAACTTTAAGAACTGCCCTTAGGTAAATTACCCCCTATTAAGGGATGACATACATGGTTTCTAAGCTCTCCCAAATCCAGAAAAGACAGAAACCAATGCAGAGTCATATACAAAGGCCCTGTATGACCACATAAACAATGGCAAAGAAACAGCAGTACCAGACCAAAATAAACCCAGGTCAAACTGCAAAAACAAGCCACCCTGGTAGACCCCTGGTATTAATAGGTTGTACTTCAAAAAAAAGAATAAAATCCTGTTGAGAAGTAAGAGGGAATCTGCACAACAGAGAAAAAAAGTGTAAACAAGTGAATCAGGGAACTGTTCAAGTTTCTGAAAGCAGACTTTGAGGAAAAATAGCCTCCAAAGCTAAGGATAACAATAAAGCACATTCAATAATGTCCACAATTTTAAGGGCAACACCCAAAAATGTATAGAATTAGTTGTAGATGACATCACCTCTACTCAGCCAGAAGATATAACAAATCTGCTGGTCATCAAATTCAGCTCAAATTTCACCTCACCATCACCCCCAGTTCTTTCCCAGGAGATACTCTCCACCACTCCATCACCAATCATCACCAAAGAACGTGTTGCCACTGTGCTCTCTAAAGTTAAAAACACAGCTTCAGTGGGGCCTGATGATATACCAGGTTGCCTCTTAAAAATTAAAATCAGGACTTATCAAGCCCATTAGGATCTCTGTGTAACCATAGCCTCTGGACTGGCTTTGTCCCAGTAGAGTGGAGGACAGCAACAGTCATCCCAATGTATAAAGGGAGACCATCTAGTGTTACTGGAAATTACAGACCCATAAGTTTGACTAGTCTTAAATGTAAGCCCATGGGAGAAATAATCAAGGACCTGATACATAATGACACAGGAAACCTCAAAACACTGGACCCAACCCAATTCATCTTTTCAAGGACAGGTCATGCCTACTGAATCTGGTGGATTGCTTTGAGAAACTCACTATGGCCATGGATAAGGATAAAACAGTACATACTGCCAACCTCAACCTGGCCAAGGCATTTGACACACTTCCTCACTCAAGTATTATAAATAAACTCACAAAACTGGGCATAAATCCCTACATTACCAGATGCATAGTCAGTTGGCTCATGGACAGGACACGTGGTTAAAATGTGTGAATCCAGATCCAGCAAGAGGTCAGTTACTAGTGAATACCACATGGCTCAGTACTGGTACCACTCCTGTTCAGAATATACTTCTCTGAAGTCAAGACTAATGTGGAAGGCCTCTGGATGACAAAGTTTGCCAACAGCTGTAAGCTGGGGGCAATCATTGAATCCCTCAGTGATGCAGATATCCTTAAGTAGGGTCTAGATTAGACAAATGATTAGTGCCAAAACCATGGAAAAAAAACAACTAAAGGTGAAAAAATGCATTATCATACCCTTTGGGAAGTCAAATACCCCTGCAAATTACAACATCAATACCACAACCCTAAGAGTAGACTCAGGGGTGAGAGCTCTAGGTACACAGATATATAGTAGCCTGAACTTTGACAGCCATGCATCCACAGTGGTGAGGAAGTCCTTCAATATAACACAATTTGTAAGCAAAAGTATGGCATCCAGATCCAAGAAAATTATAGTCCTGCTGTACTCAGCCCTCACTAGACCAATAATTGAGTACAATGCATCATTTGGTATGTACTTGACTGGGCACCTACAGCAGCTGGAGTGACCTCAGAGGTTCCTCACAAAGAAAATACATGGTGTAAATGACATGTCCTATGTGGACAGACTAAATGCCCTGTTCCTTTACTCTGAATCCTACCGACTATTAAGGGGTGACCTATGCCTAACCTACATGGCACTCACAAATCCAGCCCTGATGGTGCAGCTACAGATCTGCAAGTCAAACAGCACAAGGGTCAACTGATCTAGGGCTCTAAACTTAGTCAGCGACTCAAACAAAACATGCTGGAGAGACAAATGTGAGTGTCAGAGATTGCTCCTTCTTTGGAACAGGCTTCTTATTCAATTTAAGCACACCCCTTCCCTGTCCCTCTTCAAACGCAGTTTGGATCAATGGATGGGGAATCACAAATTCACACCTGGGATAGTGCCCATGTCCTTATGGATAGGGGCAATCTGCAAGATACTCAATGCATAGGCACAAATCCATGCCATCTTGTTCCCCCTAGGGGCCATGTATTTGGTAAAATTGGGTTATATTGGTTAGGCTTGTAAGGCTCTTAAGCCATTAGCCTAATACTCTCCTATGTACCTATAAAATACTTCCTAAAAGTAATGCATTTCAGTGCTTTTCTAAGAACCTTTTGTAGCTTGTTCCGTTTACATAGACAATGTTATGGAAGCTCTTTTCAGATTTTATTTTGTTTGTTTTTCTTGTTTTTTTTTTTTTTTTTTTTTTTTGTGTTATTGAGGTCTTAAAAGTGATACAGGATTATTTATGTTGTCTTTGAGTTTATATGGAGTGCATCTAAGAAAATAACATATTAGAGAGTGAGGGAATAATACTTGCAATGGATCAGATAAATATGTAAAGGAGCAAAGTAGTGGTGTGGCTCTAGCTATTACAGGAAGCAAGATGACATTTTGTAGAGTTGTGCAGTGGTGGTCTTTGAGTGGATATGTTAATGAAGCGGCACATTTTGTTAATAGTGGTTTATAGTAGATTAGTCTTATGATGTGAGTTGAAGGCAGTCAAGGGGAGTCCATACTCTGGCCAAGGAATTTTTACTCCTTTAGGCAAGGCTTATCTACACTCAGGGGTTTGTGGTTAGATACTGAATAACAGGCATTTATTTTCTTAAGAAATTTACTGGTTATGATATCACTGTAGCTGGAAAAGCTAAGAGAGAAGTCAGAGTGCCAACCTAGGTATTGGTGGGACTACTTTTAGGAAACTGGACCTAGGTATTGAAAGAAGTACATTTGGGAAATTTTATTATTGTTAAGTTAAATATGGTAATATTTTTGTTGTCTCTGAACTACTGATAGATATTGTATAGTATTCTTACAGTTATAGTAGCGTTCAAATGAATCTGGTTTGCAGTAAAATACTTACAAATTAAAGTTAAGTTATTTTGCGGTTTTACTTCTACTTTTAAGGTAGGTACTGACTGGTGGAGAAATATGTCATCAGAGTATTGGTCAAATGCATTTGAGGAAAAGTGCTGGTGATATCATTAATAAAATGTCAGAAAAGTTTAGAGCTGAGTCCCAGTCCTTGCAGAACACTGGAAGTAAAGCTTGCAAATGTGGATACTTTGTCACCATTTACAATGTAGAAGGTGTTAAAGTGGAGGTTGGATAACTAGTGATGGATGTTTTGTCCAAAACCTATTATCTGAAAGTGATGGTGGTCAGCAGATTTGAATGCTGTTATAAGATCAATGAATGTGCCTTCTGTGAAATGTTTTGCTTCCATGTTTGTATATAAATGCTTGGTGGCTATACATAGTGCTATGATGGTATTGTGTCCATCCCTGAACTCATGCTGGGGTTCTATAAGTTTGTTGTAGTTACTGGTATGTTCTATTATTTGCTTAAGGAGTAGTTTTTCAAAGAAAAAAGTGATGTGGCAGTGAATTGAGATGTCTAATGTACTGTGGGCATTCTGGGGAGGGAGGCTTTAGAAGCTGAACAATTAGGGCATATTTGAATTGTGGTGGAACTATTCTTGTATTTGAGATACACTGAATGCGTTAATTATGACATAGCTGTTTCTTTATCTGATAGATTAAGGGTCTATGTTAAACCTTCGAATGCTGGAAATGTCGAACGTCATATGGACGAGACCATATGATCGACATTTCAAGTGTTCGAAGATTGACTTTTAAGGGCGCCACACTGTGCAGAATGGGAGAATTTCCCTTTTCTGCAATGAAATGCAGTCTCGGAGTTGGTATATTTAAGAAGGGAGGTGCGGGAGGTGCAGGGGTCTTGCCCCCCTGCTCGCACTGTTAAGGTGTGTTTTTCTATATATTTTTTTTGTTTTTATTCTATATTCAAACTTCCAAATGTCGACCATATGGTCTCGAACATATGGTATTTGACATTTTGGACGTTCAAATATATGACATAGACCATGGATTAAGGAAATAAAAGTGCAGTTTGTCTAGTAGCTCACTCATTGCTTTCTCAGGCATACATTGTAAGTAAAAAGTATGATGTCGAAAACAGGTAGCGGGGTGAAGGCATATGAAGGAACCACAATGGATGTAAGCACTGTTTTCAAAAGACGTATTGATGTTTGAGATGTATTTTTTCAACTATTTCAGGATGCTGTTATCCATTTAGATTATTTTTACTAATTTTTGGTTGATATCCATCTTTAATAGTTTGCTATTAAAGTCAAAGTTTTGATGACATTAAGCTTTTTTTATTCCTGTGGTAGTTAGTTTTTGATTCCTTGGTAAAGAGTTTGCATTATTAATAACCATTATGAATTTGCAGTAGTCAGTTTGATGGGCAGATTATATCTCTTTTTTCCAGTACATACATACATGCATACAAATATTTCAAGCACGGGTATTAATCCCTTCTAGCTTGCCAATATACCAAAACACTTGTTCCCATAATACGTATCCAGGCTGTTCTTAAATATATCTAAACTAGTACTTGCTTTAATGTAATTTGGTAGTCTGCTACATGCATCAGCTACTCGGTCAGAGAACCAATAAGTGCACTTCTCATTCCTATAGCATCTTCTACATGGGTTGTCTGATGATTCTCTAGTACTTTTTAATAACCCCAAACATTCCCAGAGGTAGATGTCTCTAAATGCACTATATACCCGAATAAGATCTCCTCTTAGATATATGTAAGAGATACTGTATAAGTTAAGATATTTTAGTCTTTTATAACAACTTAAATTTTCACATCCATGTTTATCCTTGGTATATTTCTGTTGTACTCTTTCCAGTTTACTCATGCTTGTTTTCTTATAGGGTTTCCATATTGTTATTCCATACTCAAGTTTGGGTCTAATGTAACTAACAAACAATGACTTCATTATTTTTGGTTTCCTAGACTTTATAAATTTTTTATACAACCCATAGTTCTATAACTATCATTAACCAATTGGTTGATATGATTAGAAAAACTTATAGCTAAATCCACCCATATACCCAGGTCCTTAAATGAGTCTACAATTTCAATCACTGTCTGCTGTATTAAATATTCACCTTTCAATTTATCCCTACCAAATCAAATATGATTAGTTTTTGATGTATTTATCAGCATATTATTCTCCTGTACCCAAATGGTCAATCTAATCAAGTTATTTTGCAAAAATAAATGCCTTATCTGCAACACATGTAATCAGTTTACCCAATTTCAGGTCATCTGCATATAGACTGTAGAATACCTCAGATGAAAAAGTTTGGTCTGAAAGATACAATCTAAATAAGTAAGGGCCTAAGACAGAGCCCTGTGGGACACCCTGACTGTAACTAAGGATTTAGCCTGTCCAGTTGCTGTATGATACTTGCCATGTCCGATTTGTAAGCCATGCAGCTATTCATCTTATCAACAGTACATCAATACCTAGTTGTACTGATCTATTGATCAGTGTTATGTGTATGACCCTGTCAAATGCTGAAGTTAAATCTCTATAAATTACATCACAGCACAATTTTTCATTCATAGCTGTTATTATATTGTTATAGAACATCATGTTACAGGTGGTAATAGATCTGTTTTCAACATATTTATGCTGATATATGGTTTCAAGTCCCAACCTATCCATTTCTGACAATAAATTATCCGATATTACCTTCTCCATTATTTTTCCACAACATGAAAGTAGACGTAAGGGTCTATATGATTCTGAGCTTGGCCTACTCTCCTTTCCCTTAAAAACAGGTTTAATAAGCACATGTCTCCAATCTTGAGGAATCTCCCCATATTTATATGACCTAGTGAATAATAGATATAATGGTACTGTAAGTTCTTGCTGAAGTGTTCTCAGGTCATTGTTACTAATTCCAGCTCCTCCCTGTGCTTTGTTTGGATCCAGTTTGCGCAGTTCTTTTTCAATATAATCTAATTTGATTCTAGTATCTGGGGTTACCTGGATGTTACTAGGACAACTTACCACCCCTTTTGTGGAGCCAAACTGTTTTGCATAAGATTTTGTAAATATATCTATAATCTGTTGTGTCTTGAGCATAAATTTTAGAATCTGCACACAGTTTATCAATTTGTGTGTCTTTACTCCTTCCACATCTTATGTATCTATAAAAAGGTTTCCTATTATGCTCAATATCTTTATATAACTTTTCTTCAAATTTTTCCTGATCTTGTCTCACACTATGCTTAATTTGTTTGTCCACCTTGTTTATTTCAGTTTTCAAAGTTGTAGTTCGATCTCTCTTCCATTTCTTATATTTTTTGTCTCTCACCTTTATCAGATATCTTGTTCTTATGGAAATATAGCCACCTAATGTTGTATGCCTAGATCCTGATGTTAAATATTTTTTTGATTTTTTTTGCACTCAGTTTCTCTTTTAAAACTTTCCACATTCCATCTGCAGTTTATCCACTGAACACCTCACCCCAGTTAGTTTTGCATAGTGACTGTTTTGCTTCCATATACTCTGTAATTAACCTTGTGTGCAATGGCTTAGATTTCAGTTTGGCAGAATTATCTAGCAACAAATTAACCTTTATAACCCTATGGCCCTATGATCACTGCACATCAATGGTGGTAAAACTTTACTTGAAATTACAGTAATTTCTTTGGAACACAAACAAGGTCTAGTATGTTCTGTCCCCTGGTAGGTTTTTTACAATCTGAAGCAATTGTTGTTCCTAAATATACGCTGTGAATAATTTCCTTACTAGCATTGTAGAATTAATATTATTCCAGCCTGTTTCTGGTAAATTTAAGTCCCCAGTTAATATTATTCTTCCCTCCTGTGTTTCATGCAAAAAATGTATGAATTCCTCTAGGTCATCTGCCCTTGACTTTGGTGGTCTATATACTCCAACAATTGTTATATGTTCCAGGGTTGTCTTTATTGTCACAGTTACACAGTCTATAATGTTTTACTCTTTTGTTCCTAAATGGAAGATTTTGTTGAGAACTTGTAGAAGAATGCTGTTAAAGATATCCAAGGCTTTGTCTGGGTGGCGTTCTTTGGCAAAGAGGTATCCAGTCAATGGAAGGAGTTTGACAATGAGATTGGCAAACTTTGTTAAAAAAATTCAAGGGATTTTATGGTCTTGTGCATGGGGTATGGATATTTGAAAGACAGTATCACTATTATGGACTGATTATCATTCTGGGTGTTGGGTATTAAAATTATGTTGTGGAAGTTGTGAGGAATATTTTTAATTATGAGGTCAACGAGAAAATGTGTTAGTTGAAGGGTTGTTATCTAGTAGCTAAAGAAACTAGCTAAGTCCATTTTGAGCAAGGTGTCTATTTCTGAGTTTTTATAAACATAGAATTGATGTTAAAGTCCCCTACAATGATAGTGAGGCTATCTTTCATATCTC
Organism: Protopterus annectens; assembly: GCF_019279795.1. NCBI lineage: Eukaryota > Metazoa > Chordata > Ceratodontiformes > Protopteridae > Protopterus > Protopterus annectens. The sequence goes on along the minus strand of NC_056728.1, from coordinate 1,542,369,011 downwards.
CAAAACACCTTGCATGGGATCAAAAAATCCCTTGATTTTAATAAAGACTGAGTTGCCTATAGTATGTTCCAAAATGTTAAGATTAGTGGGAGGCAGTATTACCTCTAAACCTCTTAGAGCAAGAAATCAGGACAATCTTTAAGGCTGTATATAATCGTGGGTTTGTGCTCCACGTATTTTCTCATGTAAGAATTTTCTAGCAGTATGGGCCAGTTTTTCCTCAAAAATAGATCTTAAGGCATAGGTTTCCTTGCTATAAGTAATAATAAATGCCTTAGAGAAATTTGATGAAACCTCGTTTGTTTCATTCAGACAGTTGTTCAGAGGACTAGCATCATTGAAAACTACTTCTGTGTGGGAATCTGTCAGTTCTAAAGGTGTATACTGCTTGTCTAATATTGGTTTAAAGTGGCCATTCAATCTCTTTATTTTGACTTCTTCGACTAATTCATCGATGAGTTTGCCTGGGTAGGCCCTTTTGAGAAACATGGAACGTAAAAAGTTGCACTCATCCAGAAAATCCTCAAAAGTGGACTGCTTGAACTACTCGCCCCTTGACAACCGACCTCTTTTGATGGAATGGGTGTGAGCTACTGACGTGAAGGAAGGAATTGGAATATTTCCTTCCTGAAAGTTCTAGCCACATACCTGTTATTAACATAGTCTTTGCATAAAGAGATTTCCAAGTAGTTAATGGATTGGGTGCTATACTTCCATGTAAATTGAAGTAAAGTAGTGGTTTCATTAATATATTTCAAAAAATTCTCCAATTCCATACGTGAACCTTTCCAAATTAGACATATATCATCCTGAAATCGGAGATATAACCTAATATTTGGAGAATGACTAGACTGAAACACAAACTTTTACTCCCGATATGCCATTACGGTGTTGGCGAAAGCTCCACCACATGGTGACCCTATGGCCACCCCTCTACTCTGTAGATAATACTTGTTGTCAAAAGAGATGAAATTGTTACTGAGAACCAATTCTAAAAGTTCTAAAATTAAAGTGGCAGTGTCGTGAGTTACCTTGTGTTCTAACAGCATCTCATTCACCCATTCCAGGCCAATATCTTGTGGAATAATGGCATAAAGGTCTTTAACATCAGTGGTCACTAGAGTGTCATTGACGTCATAGGAAATTCCATTAACCTGTGTTAGGGAGCTCCATGAATCTTTACAAATCTGTGGTTCCCTCTCTATAATTTTCTTGAGTTTGTAATCCAAATATTGTACACAGGATGAAGTAATGGAATTCCCTGCCATCCACAAGGAGTCTCATGGGAGGGATGGAAAGACCTTTATGAATTTTTGGGATGCCAAAAAACACAGGTACTCTAGGCGTAATAATATTCCAGCAATTGTAAAGGTGAATATCTATTCTCCTTTCCATGAAAATGTCACTCAGTTGTGAGTGAATCTTTCTGTATGCACCATTCAACTCATTTAATGAGGCCTTTTTGTATGTATCAGCATCCAAAACCTCCTGCATATTTTTCTGGTACATCTCCACTCCCATAATGACCACCCCATCCCCCTTGTCAGGCTTCATGTCCCTTATTTTTTCTCTTTTCAGTAATTCTAAAATAGCTAACTCACTTTCTTTCAAATTATTCGTGAGGTGTATGTTCATATATTTCTGCAAACTCTTGAGGTCTAATTCACATAGTTTCTCATACAAGACAAGTTTGGGGTGGAGGGGAGGGTTGTAAATTGAGTTAATATTCTATATATTGTCACTAGCTCTATGCAAATTATCATGGTATAATAAAGAAAAGTTCACCTTCCTCAAAAACAATTTCAGGTCAATGAAAGTAGTATTGAAGTCAAAAGATCTTGTCGGCACAAAAGTCATGCCTCTAGCTAGTAAGTTTGCCACTTCCGTGTCAATATTCACATCAGAGTAATTATACACTTTAAAATCTTTCTGATCATTAAAAACAATGGTGTGGTCATTATTTATTAGTTTTTGAAAGTCCGTTTCTCCCTCTTGATGCAAATAGGGGAGACAAATCTCCCTAGGGTGCAAATCCAATGCCACATTTATGTCCTCCAGTTCTTCCTCTTGGGCCTGGCTCCCTGAAAAAACATCTCTTGATAACCGCCCTGTGCACCTTGCCTTGACTGAGGGTCATAATTATCCCTGAGTCTCTCAGACCTTCTTGGACCAGCATATTCTAAATCAGGATTTGGGGGCTCACAGCCACCATCTAAATCAATGTTAAGTGCACTCAGTGTCTTGCCTTAGGTTATCTAAAGGATGGTTTCTTTGAGCAAATTTAAAATGTTTGCATTTAAACTGGGAACCAGGTGGTTTGGGGTATGCCTACCCATTAGCATAGTCATTCAAGTCCCTATTTAATTTGTTAGTCTTTCCTTTTTTAAGATTGTCTATGTAATGATCAATACTGTTAAAAATACGTAGATATTCATATTAAAAATTATCATATGAAATATCATCTCATATACTTTTGTCTAATAAAGCCAACGCATTGCACAGAGTGTTGATTTCTTTGTCATTATATTTTATCAGCAACTCTGGCAATTTAAACCCAAACCTTTCAAACAATTTGAGTAAGTCAATATGGAAAGGTGAGTCAGGGACTAGACCTGTTGGGTACTTCCATAACCGTAGGCCTTTAGGAATATTTTCAGTCTAATACATTCCCTGAGATAAGCATTCTCTAGTTGGAGCGTTTTACATTTCATTAATTTTTGGTCATATTCGTTTAGCGTACCATCAGTTGTAGTTGCAGCTTGTCTCTCATCTGCCAAAAAAGAAGTGGAAGCATCCAGCCAATCATTAAGTTGAGGAACTTCGTTTCTGGAAGAAAAACCAACTCCTCCAGCATTGTTGTTAGTAACTGGTCTCCCTGCTGGCCTGTTAAAGTCTTTCACTGGCTGTAGTAATTCACTTCCGTTAAAAGAACTCATTTGTTCTCGTAGATTAACTTGTTCCGTTGTAGCTAGGCAGAGCAGAGTGTTAGAAAAATCTGTAGCTGGAGAAACAGTTCCTCCCGGTGGTCAAATAGTTGCAGGAGCTCCTGAAGCACACTGCTCACTGAAACGCTCATATAATACGTCGATTCTTTGAGAAAGTTGCAAAATTAAGGCAGTTAGATTGCCTATACTTTTTTCTGTAGATTCCTGTTGATCTTGCCCTGGTGGAATTGCAGCCAAAGAGAGATCCGTCGAACTACCAGACGCCATACTCAAAAAATGAAAAAGCACACTAAAAACTCAGAAGAAAAGCAGCGGCAGTTCATGGACTCTACTGGCAGTGAGCTTAGGTTAAAAAACTAACCCAAGATGTTGAATATTCACACAAAATCTTTTATTTACTGAAATAAAAAATCCGGTTAGCGCTTTTGTTTAAACCAAGTGTTAAACTTCATCAGACAACTAATAATTTCAGTCCAAGTCCAAGCAGCTAACAGCTTTACAGTGAGAAACACCATATATTATGTGAGCAGTAAATATACTTGTTGTTCCAAAGCAGTAGTTTACCTGGCATCGTGCACTTCCTGCCCATGTTTCGATATTGGGAAAATGGAAAGAAAACTCTGGCAGAGAATTTATGAGCATAACTATGCTGTAAAGAGACAAAACTTGAATAATGCTTTGGCTAAGCATATCAGTTGTAATACTGACCAAAAATTTGGCTTCATGACCATAGATTCAGTGCCCCTACATGATAATAAGCCATGGAGGCTACTTTTAGAGATAAAAGAACTTAAGTGGCAAATCCGTTTATAGGCGGACAGCTGGCCCCGCTTGAATGAAGTTGAAAGCCCTTGAAAGGAAAAAAGTTTAGGTAGCATCATCTAAATAAAATGTATTGTTATTTTTACATATATATATATATATATATATATATATATATATATATATATATATATACACATATTTTGTATATATTTATTATATTTAATATATTTAACATACTTGTATTTATTGATGTATTTTTAAGAGGGTGTATTTTTGACATTGGTGTAGTGAGTAATTTTAAGTAAATGTTTTTATTAGACATTAATTTATTAGAACTATGTTCAGTTTGTTAATATTGAATATTGAATACATAGTTTTTAGAAAAATATTATAGAAAAATGTTTTAGTACTAGTTATTGATTGTGCAAATTTTATTCATAGTCTATCATAAACCTGATAATAACAAGTAGTAGCAGGCAGATGTATTCATGGGATGAATTGTTAAGTTTTATTAATATTAATGAGTGAATCAACCAATCAATGTTACAGGAAGTTTATATAGGAAGTGATTTTAAAATTATTAGTTGTCTGATGAAGTTTAACACATGGTTTAAACGAAAGCACTAACCAGAGATTTTATTTCAGTAAATAAAAGATTTTGTTTGACTATTCAACATCTTGGGTTCGTTTTTTAACCTAAGCTCACTGCCAGTAGAGTCCGTGAACTGCCGTTGCTTTTCTTCTGACATCTCAATATTAATAAATAGTAATACATTTAGTAATATAATACATAAACATGTTTTGAAATAGGCACACCCCCACTCCCCTACTAACTTACTATACTAAACTGAGTTTGAGCTTCTACCATATTAGGAGAATACTGTTTTTTTTCCAACAAACCAAGTATTTATCTTAGATCACCATAAGGAAACCTTAAGATTTACACTGTTTGTAAATGGAATGTGCGGCCAAATCTTCACATCAGGGTGAACAAGGAGGAAAAAGAAAGTTTCTGGATGTTTTTTTTTAAGAATTTAATATTCATTAATTGCCATTTAATTAAGTGCAGTGTTTCATTTCCCTTTGTGCTTAATACCAAAAGATATGATGTGCTGTGCAAATGCAGATGCAGTGAAGGTATCTTGTTGCTTGGAAATTATATTAAATATACTTGTATTACCGACAAGAAAGTCTTAAGGGGAAACTTAATTTTGTTAATACTAAATGGTACGGCATTACATTAAATTAGTTATTTTTCAAAAGGCAGTCATTATATATACAATTTAACTCATAATGAAAAACATTCCTGCAGCATGTATACAATATGAATAATCATACCTCACATATTAATTGTTTATTTATTTATTTTATTTATTTATATTTGTTTACCAGGGTAGAGTACTGATCAGCATTGATCAATTTCAGGCTCAGACTGGTTGAAATATAAAACATTTCACAAACAAAAAAATGCAGAAACATAAGCAAAAACAGAATAGTTCAGACTAATTACATAAAAAAAAATGTATATAAATTGCAGTGAGCAAGCATAGTGCAATGTACAATCAGGCAGAGTGTAATGTACAATATATATATTTATATATATATATATATATAGAGAGAGAGAGAGATTGATAGAGACTGATAAATAGATATAGATGGAGCAGTTTCTAAAGTGGGTTATTCTTCTGTGAATCTTGAGACAGCAGAAGACTCATAAAGGAGACAGGTTAGGTGATATATCCTGTATTGAAGCAGAAGCATTTGGCTTAGATGAAGAAGTGCTTTTTGAGTTGCATTCTGAATTTGGAACGAGTATTGATTTCCTTAATGTCAATGGGGAGAGCCTGCTAAAAAACATGTACCTGAGAGGAGAAGGCCTGTGCAGTGCTGTGAAGCTTGGATCTAGGGGTAATGAGAGTTGGTGTGGTTTGTGAGTAGTGTCTTAGGATGTATGAGGAGGTCTTTTCATGAAATCTACTGCAAGGCGAGTAAATGTGTGGAACTGGGGTAGTTTGTAGAGATGGAATCCTAAAAGTATGTTAGATATTTGTTTTATTGGTAGCCATTTGGCTTTTCTAGGGCAATACAGTTAAGCTCACAGAGAGGTGTTTGAAATAAATTTGCAGATGTTGTTAAGAGATAGTCTGGAGTGTGGCAATGTTTTTTTTTATAAGAAATTAGACAAAGACCTTGCTCTGCTTTGTCATTAGGGGAACGGCCTATGATGGAAGGTATGGAAGAGAGATGTTATTTCATAGAAACAGACAGAACAAAAAATTGTTGTTTCTGATGTGCAGATAATGAAATTGAAGGAAGCTGGTTTTCCTTCCCTTACACTGTTGTGCTATTTATGATGGAATATCACGCATTCCAAGGAATGAGATACTTATTATCGCCCCTAAGTGTACTGCAGATGTCAGAAGGGATCACATTGGGTTTACAGACACAGGAACCAGAAGCAGGCTGCAGGAGAGTTAAGTAGCTGCAGAAAGGGCAGACGATGGAGCTATGTCTGAGTTGCTAAGATACTTAAAGACATACTTAGCAGCTTTTTCATCAGAAAATGCAGGAGTAGAAAGACTAAGTCAAATTGTTCATTCGCAGTGGAAATGGAAAGGCTTTTATATAACAAAAAAATCAGTTTGATGGATATCAGTTGTTTGTCAATAATAGGACTGACATGAACTATAAGCAGCCTTACTATGAGTGGATTTGAGTGAAGTGTCTGCAGCATGGATAACTAGCAATTTTTTGAACAGCAGGGCTCCAGTGCTGTTTTCCCTCTTATTTTTATTTTGTTACCTTAAATTACTGAACTCACCTTGAGTCCACTCAAGTGCTTGGTGAGTTCATTTCAACTGTAAAAAGTAAGGTGTGGTTGCGTGCTTGTAACTTGCCAGTAATAGGACTGACAGGAACTTTAAGCTGCTTTACTACAAGTGGACTCAAATGAGCTGAAGTGACTCGCACCTTTTTGAGTGGTGTGTTAGGTTTGCAGTGTGTAGTGTGTTTATATAGAGAATGGAACAAAATGACAAGTTTTGTTTCCAGGATTTACTTGATAGAGGATTTTAATACAACATAAGTTTATAATATGTTTGAAAGTTCAGTGGAGTGTTGAAATCTTGGAACGTTTATGTTTAATAGATGTCAGGAAGTTGGCAAAGAGACTACATCTGCATCAGTAAAAGTATGTGCTGAGAGGGATACAGGTGGACATTGATACCTGTAATAGGCACTTGTTTCCTGAAGATAAAGTTTTAAAAAATAATGAGGTTCAACCTCTAACATCATATTTTAATATTAATGAGGAAAATATACAGAGTGCTCGTTATTTGAGTAGAGAGTGTTAATAGAGAACAGGAGTTGAATAGATAGGATCATAGTAATAGTACTCTAAATGATGACCTTAATCATCATCATGGTAAAGCGATTAACAAGTCTGAATTATATTACAGCTGTAAAGATGGATGATGATATTGTAGTGCAAAATAAGGGGACTGTTTGAAAAAAGAATTGACTTCTGCCGATTATAATAGTGTAAATGGGAAAGACATTGAAGCTGTTAAATAGATGAGAAGAAGGAAATTGGAGGGCTCGGTTTTGACATTAAATGATGTAATGGACCCTGATAATTGCAGTAATAATCAATTGAATAGTAAATCATTTAGTAAAAATGTATTAATCACTGGTGATTCTATGTTGTATAGAAACCTAGTGCTTAGTACCAGTAAGGGTAGAATTACTATGGCTTGTTTGAGGTGATGTGCAATGTGTTACATTATGTTAGCCATTAAGCACCTCTTTAAGAATAGGAGAAATCATGGAACGGTTAAAGTTGTTAGGGGTGTTAATGTTGGTAGGTGTAATACCCCTTTATTTACTAGTTACATGAATGAGATCATAGAGCAATGTAGAAAAGAAGTATTTGAATTATATTTGTGATGAAATTCTTGTGCAAGAATTTAGAAAAGTTTTAACCCAAGTAGTGGGGTATTTTTCAAATCACATCAGGATATTTTGATATGTGTCATCCATTAGAATTATTACACTTTGGGAAGAAATAGTCTTTTTTGTACTGATAATACTTGCTTAACTTGCGCTGACAAGAGTTTCCTTAGAAACTGATGAGGTTTGTGAATTCATTTTTACAGGAAGTGAAGCTAATGTGAACACTGTTGCATATAAGAAAGAGATTGGTTTAAACTGTTTATTGTATAATACTAGAAGCCTTAACAATACATTTTCATTATTAGAGACTAAAGCCAAGAGTGATGGCGTTGATGTGATATTGGTAACAGACACTTGGTTTTCTCAAAGGAATCCACCATTTGTGTTTACCAGGATATAAGGCATATCACAATGTTAGTCATTAAAAAAGGAGAAGAGGTTTCAATTTATGTGAATGAAAAATTTGTTTCAAATTTATTAAGTAACAATAAGAATTTTGAGATTATTTCTATAAATCTTTACCTTAATAAAACCTTTGTTAGAGAATGTTTATTTAAAAAACCACCAAGCCAAACCACAGAAGAAATAAGGGAATTTAATAAGGTCATTATATCTTATTTTGAGAATAATTATGAGGTTTATTGGGAACTCTTAACAACCCCCAAGTCCAGTGAGAGAGCATCTGAAATGTAATTGGTGATGTGGTAAAGTGTAGTAGGTTCACAGGTTTCTGGCTAAGTACTAGGCCATCTGCTCTTGCAAGCCATTTTAAGCCTAGCTAATTTCCCGTTCATGAAAATCAAACCCTGTGCCTTGTGTTTCTGAGGTAAACACCTTAACCATTACACCAACCCTCAGTAGGGTGCATGGGTATTTCCAATTAGTGAAAAAAGAACAACTAGAGGGGCTAATATTTCTCCTGTCCCCCTAGTGAATCTGGGCAGACTGGGGCAATGCAGCAATTGCCTCATGTACACAGACAACCCTCTCCTCCTACCACCCAACACTACAATCTGTGAGAGATGCACTTACATAGCCAAACTGGAAGCAACGCTCTCTCCACCCAAGATCGTGCTAGACAGTCAAGAGGAAAAGGTTAACACCTGCACACCTCAAGCAAAACACAGCCCTTCTAAACTCACACCACCAACACTCACACATAGCAACACTAAATCCACATATGCGGAGGCCCTTAACTGTAACCTGCCCAAGCAAGAAGGACCTCCGAAGTTGAAAAGCAAACAAACACCAATCACAACCAAAGTGTCACATAGCTCACAACACCAGTGTGCCACCCAGCAACAGCCCCTAAGGCAAGACAACATACCTAACACTTTAGTCATAAGTGACTCTATAGTCAGGCACACTGATGTCCCACTCACCAGGCTGAACAAGGAGAAAATTACAGTGAGCTGCCTGTCGGGTGCCAGGATCTGCCACATAACTCATGCACTCAAGTCACTCCACAACAAGTACAAATATGACTCTGTCATTGTCCATGTTGGAGTGAATTACTAGAGACGTACCTCCCTGGACTACATGAAAAGAGACATAGAAGAGCTCTCGGATCATGTGGCCCAGGCAGGTATGACCCTAGCCCTGAGTAGCATCCTGCCTTCGTCCAGAATGATACCACAATATAAGGACAAAATGATTGACTTCAACAACTGGCTAAGCTTCTGCTGTCATTCAAAGGGGATCCAGTATCTGTCTGCCTGGGATGACATGATCGATAGAGCACGATGCTTTGCCAGAGATGCTCTGCACCTGTCGCCCCTGGGATTCAGGTTACTGATTAAGGCTCTTGCCACCCCTAGAGTGCCTTTTTTAGGCAAAGTTCAAAGGACAAAACCAACACCGTAACAGGTACAAGCATGCAAAATCTGAATGTAATGCTACTCAATGCTAGAAGTCTAAACCTCAAAAGGCACTCTCTTGAGGCACTCCTAAAAATGGAGAACATCGATATCTCTGCAGTAACTGCGACCTGGTTCAAGGCTCCAGAGAGCACCCCTGCAATACCAGGCTACAACTCTTACCACAGTTTTCAGCTACCAAACCAGGATCGAAACACTAAAGGTGGAGGAGTGTCCATATTCACCAAGAATATTTACACCACCAGGTTAGTTGCCCAACACAATGCTTCTGAAATTCTCCAGGTGCAACTAACACTAGGTAAGACTGCAATCCAAACTGTAGCTTGCTACAGATCCCCCACAATGTCCCAAGATTCTCACTACACCTTTCTAAACATACTGGAAAATATTAATATACAACCAAACACCCTAATACTGGGTGATTTCAACTACCCTGCCATTAACTGGGAAAACTACTCGTGCACCAACACCTTTGCCAAACGGTTCTTGGAATTCATAAATTCCAATGCCCTGGATCAACTAATCCATAGTCCCACCAGGGGCTCCAATATCCTAGACCTGGTCATTACCAACATAGGAAATCAATGCTCCACACCTATGGTCACCCCCCCGTTGGTCAGGTCAGACCATACGCAAATCACCCTTAACATCCACATCCCACCCCCACCCCGCCAGTAAGGAAACCTCCATAAAAAACTTCTCCAAGGCCAACTTCATGCTACTCAAGTCAGAAATTACAAACTTCATGACACCCATGCAGACAAGAACTGAAAGTTCAACTGCTGAGTCCTACACTAAGGCACTGTACAAGCACATCCACTCATGCATGAATCGTGCCATCCCAAATAGAACCAAGAGGCTCTCCTCCAAAAAAAGGAAGCCAATCTGGTGGTCCCCTGCCATAAACAAACTTTACAAAAAAAGGAAAAAAACTGTTGCAGAAAAGAGGATAATCCCAGGATGCAAAAAACTCCCTTACCAGCCTCAGTAAGAAGCTGAGAGCCCTCATAAAATCCTCCAAAGCTAGTTACGAAAATAAAATTGCCAAAGATTCCAAAGACAACCACAAGGCATTTTATAACTATGTCAAGAATCTAAATGGCAATGCCCAGATCTGCTCTGAGCTACAACAGAATAGCATTAAATATACTGATCCCAAGGATATTGCCAATATTCTGGCAGATCGATTCGGTGCCAACTTCACCTCCACACCCCCTAAATGGCCCATCTCAATACTGGATGATTGCCAAATCCCGGTAATAACGGCCACACAGGTAAAAAACGCACTCCCCAAAGCTAAGAATACAGCATCCATGGGACCAGATGACATCCCGGGCTGTGTACTACATGAACTACAAAATGAATTGGCACCTCACCTAAGTGTCATGTTTAATCATAACCTCACCTCAGGCTTCGTGCCAACTGAGTGGCACACAGCTACAGTTATCCCACTCCACAAGGGGGGATCTAGCTTGGATCCCGGGAACTACCGCCCCATCAGTCTGACAAGCCTGATCTGCAAGGCCATGGAACGTATTATCATGGAACTTATAAACAAAGACATTGGCAACCTTAAAACACCGGACCCCACCCAGTTTGGGTTCATGAAGGGCCGATCTTATCTCCTGAACCTTATTGACTTCTTTGAATCAGTCTCCAGAGCTGTGGACGAGTAAGGCAGTCCACACAGCCTATCTGGACCTTGCCAATGCCTTTGACACCATCCCCCACTCTGGAATCATAGATAAACTTACTAAGCTGGGCATTAATCCCTACGTCACTCGATGGGTTGCCAACTGGCTGACTCCAAATCCAGCTCCAGACAAGTGACAAGTGGAGTACCTCAGGGTTCAGTCCTGGGACCTCTCTTGTTTGGCATCTACTTCTCTGAAGTACAGGCCAACACTAAGGGACAATGGCTAACAAAGTTCACAGATGACTGCAAACTGGGAGCCATTATTGAATCCCCAAATTATGTCGATACTCTACAAAAGGGCCTTACAGAAACAGATGCTTGGTGCCAGAGCCATGGGCTCAAGCTCAATGCCAAGAAATATACAGTTATCCCCTTTGGGAAAAAACATGTACCCGTGAATTATCACATAGGTGGCAGTACACTAAACACCGAAAGTGTGATAAGAGACTTAGGGACACAGGTGGACAGTGGTCTCACCTTCAATAACCACATCGCCACAACAGTCAGGAAATCCTTCTATGTGGTACACCTCATCACTAAGGGCTTTTCATCCAGAAAAAAGGAGGTCATTGTCCCACTGTACACATCCCTCATTAGACCCATTATAGAATACAACACCCCATTTGGTATGTACCTCTCAAGACATCTGCAACAACTGGAAAGGCTGCAGAAATACCTCACTAAAAGAATCACAGGCCTAAAGCAGATGCCCTATGCTGACCGCCTTAAAAAACTCCAGCTATACTCTGTCGCATATCGTCTACTCTGAAACGATATCTGCTTAACATACAAGGCCATGTCATACCCAGAGCTGCTGGACATGCTACACTTAAAGAAATCCCAATCCCTCAGAGCCACATGCTCCAGGGATCTAAATCTTGTCATCACAATAAACAAAACATGCTGGAGGTATAGGTTCCTGACCCAGAGACTCCCCAGACTCTGGTATAGACTGCCCATACATGTCAAGCAGAGCACCTCTTTGGCCGTCTTCAAAAGGAACCTTGATGTTTGGATGGGAGAAAGAAAATTCACCCCGGGGATCACGTCAGTCGCCCTGCTAGACAGGGGTCCAGGGAAGTAAACAGTGTGAGAAGAAATAGCCAGGGAATTGTTATGGCTAGGCTTGTATAGGCCCTAGGGCCAATAGCCTAGTACCAACCTATGAACCTATGAACCAATATTGTTTGGACCAATAATGACAAAAATATAAAATAATGCATTATTTACACTAAGTTAAGAGAAACTGACAGCTCAGTGTTTCGTGGAAATGCCTAGCAGTCCATTTTGAATTATGAAAGAGTCAGGAAATTATGAGACAACTTATTACATAATTGATTTTTCTAACTCAGAAGTAAAGATAAAGACCTGGAATTGTGAGGAAGTTATATGTTCTGTGGATGGGCATTGTTATCAGTTGGGAATGTTTTATGTATAAATTTATCAACTTGTTGATGAACACATTCCTTCAGAAACTGTTAAATATACAAAATTTAAGACCCCCTGGTAGAACAGAGGGCTGGATAAGGTTAGAAAAAAAATAGGCACTTTTGGAATAAGTATAGGAGGCAACCTAATGATATTAACAAGGGAAGGTATAAACTAGCTAGAGCCAACTTTAGAAGATGTATGGGGGTCTATTACTACTGAATATGACAGCAAATTTACTTGTCATACTAAAGATAAAAGAAAGGCATTTTTTTAAATGTTTGAAGAAATATCTTTGTAAGCATATTAGGTATAACATTAGGTTGAAGGACAGGTCACCACTGATACTAAGATTTTAGTGCATTTATTTTTAGATACTATAGTTATATCTCAGCAAGGTAATCCTTTTAAAGACTAAGTTTCCCTTAATCTTGATGGCAGATGTCCTTGTTTGTTCATAAACAAAATCAAGGGTGTGTTTAATACTAACAAACCTAGTTCATCTATTGGTTTGGACCGGATCAATGTTAATATTTTGAAGTCTTTTGTTAAGACCATCACTCTTTTCTTAGTATATCTTTTCCAAGACTATTAGAAACAGGATTTGTTTCAAGTTTATGGAAAGAGGCATTAGCTATGCCAGTGGCTAAGGGTGGAGATTCTACTATAGTTGAGAATTATAGACTGATGAGTTTGACCTGCATTCTGGAAACATGTTTTTAAAGAGTTATCTCTGAATATATACGCAACTCTCTGAGTTGAAAAAAGGATTTAACTCAGCATGAATTTGCTCAAGGAAGATCCTGCTTGGCGAATTTGTTCTTTAATCAACCTTTATGGGAAACATTGGATGAGGTGATGTCTGCTGATGCCACTTATTTAGACATGGCCAAGGCTTTTAATGTCATTCTTCATCACAGTGTTATCTCAGTGATGTTAGGTTATGATTTGAATCAGTGTTATAAGGTAGGTAAGGAAAGCTTATATAATAGATCCTCCAGTGTAACATTTAGAGATAATTGTTTTGCAGTGAAATCAATTAATTTCAGTGTGCCTCAGTGGTTTGTCTTGCATCTGTTTTTTTGGTTTGTTTATGGCATGTTTCCTACATTTAATAGGTTATGGTTGTGTAAATATGAAGATTCTGAAATTGGTTCTGTCATAACAAATATAAAAGAACACTATGTAGTCAAGGGATTCTTGGATGAGTTATTTTTGTGGGCTGCCTGGAATTGGTGCAAAGCTGATAGATCTCCTGGCTGTGTGCAGAGTTGGAATCTATTCCAAACTGATACGTACACATTTTGCAACTTAATTTGCACTGTGCTGTATTTATACATTTGCTTATTATTTATACATTTGCTGTATTGTTTCTGTCCTTTGTTGTCTCCACTGTGTTTTTTTTTCAGGGTAGCTCAGAAGCTAGTTTCAGATGGGGGGGGGGGTTGTTGAGCCACCCCACATCCTAGCTATTAGTCATTGCCTGAGGTGTATTTTGTGTGTTGTACTTCCAGTACAGACTGCATTTCTGTGAATTGGTGCAAAGCTGATAGATCTCCTAGGTGTGTGCAGAGTTGGAATCTATTCCAAATTGATAAGTACACTTTTTGCAACTTAATTTGCACTGTGCTGTATTTATACATTTGCTTATTATTTATACATTTGCTGTATTGTTTCTCTCCCACCCACCCTGTTGGTATCTTGTTCTTATAATTCCTGGCTTTGCAGTTGCCCGCCCCTACTGTAAAATTCATCTGGAACACTCCCCCCAATCTAGTGTCATTAGCTCATTTTACCTATTACAGACAACATTTGAGAAGGCCAACACACTTAGTTTCTTAAGCTTGAATTATCTTCTGCTCCTCCTTTCTCCATTTCCACTTTACTAAAAAAAAACTTTGCTAGAATCTCCCTGTGTTCTGACTGAGTGTGCTTCTCAGCTGATAAGTATATTTTTTGGCACTTTTTAACTGTTCAGAGTTGAATAAAACAATAATTGAATTCAGTTCAGAATACATTTTGAATAAATTGCATTTATTTAAACTGTATTTGCTTTAATACTGCTACACACTCAAGTGTGCTAGCGTGCACTGCACTTGAATTGTTTTAGTGCTGTTTTAGCTGCTTTTCTGTAAAAAAAAAATCTAAGCTTGTTTCCTACCTTTCCTGTAACTAGTCTAGTCCAGATAGAGATTTGCTGTATCCAGGACTGTATGTAAGCTTCTGAGCCCCTCAAGCCTTTCTGTGTCGGAGGGAAGCATTCTAGCTTATCAGTGGGAGTGATAAGCACTAGGTAGCCTATCTACCACAAGAGGAGTGGTTTCTGGCCCAGAAATTGTAATTTATTGGCCATTTGGACAGGTTTTCCATCTATTTCAACTTCTGGTTTAATAGCCCGCATTTGCACTGGTTTCCCACCTTTCTTGTAACTAGTCTAGTCCAGATAAAGATCTGCTGTATCCAGGACTGTTTGTAAGCTTCTGAGCACCCCCCCCAAGTCTTTCTGTGTTGAAGAGAAGCCTTCTAGCTTATCAATGGGAGTGGTAAGCACTGGGTAGCCTATCTACCACAAGAGGAGTGGTTTCTGGCACTGAAATTGGAGTTTATTGGCCGTTTAGGCAGTTTTTCCATCTCTTTCAACTTTCTGGTTCTTTTCCCGCCTTTCCTGTACCTAATCTAGTTCAGATACAGATTTGTTGTATCCAGGTCTGTATGTAAGATTCTGAGCCCCCCCCAAGCCTTTCTGTGTTGGAGGGAAGCCCTCTAGCTTATCAGTGAGAGTGGTAGGCATTACGTAGCCTTTCTAACACAAGAGCAGTGGTTTCTGGCCCAGAAATAGTAGTTTATTGGCTATTTGGGCAGTTTTTCCTTCTCTTTCAACTTTCTGGTTTAAAAGTCCACTTTTGCCCTTGCTTCCTGCCTTTCCTGTAACTAGTCTAGTCCCGATACAAAACTGCTGTATCTAGGACTGTTTATAAGCTTCTGAGCAGTGCCAAAGTCTGTTCTTCGAATTTTCCCTTAGATCTGCTAGTTCACTCCTCTCCTTCACTTTTACTAGCTTATTAGTCTAGCACTTTACCAGACTTCTTGTAGCAATTATTGTAGCACACAAAAATGCTACCAGCACTAAATGTTCTACTAGGAAACAGCTTCAGTACTTATTATTAATGCCCACCCCTCCAGACATGTCTAAAGGTCAGTTCCCTGCAGGGACGTTGGGAGGCATACGCACTGTAGTGATTTCAGTACAACTTCTTAGAAGAGGGGGTAGCATTTTTTAAAAAAAAAAAGTACTATTTTTAAAGGTTGTTGGCTCCTTTAAGGGGGATACGAGCCAGTCGGAAGTGAGCTCACATCATGTCCGGCTGGCGAAGAGCGGGAAGTGTGCAGTAGTGAGCAAGTGGAAGAGGACAATCGCAAATGGATTATCACGAGCGGGAAATGTGAAGATGGAAGGCAATCGAGTGTCACGAACAGATTATCAGGTAAGGAAGGTGTGTGTGTGTGTGTGTGTGTGTGTGTGTGTGTGTGTGTGTGTGTAGATTACAAATCTTATTTTATAGGGGCATGTTTCTTCAGTATTCAAACTGAGCAAAGGCACAAATTAGGGAAGCCCAGTATTGCCATTAGAGTTTGCCTTAGTCATTCAACGTTTAGCAATAGTATTAGATCAAACAAATAATAAAGGTTTCAACATAAATAAAGAATTTCAATCAAAAATGCAATTCTATGCAGATGGCATTTTAATAACAGTAGGAAATATGAATAGTTCAGTTGAGGAACTGAACAGGGAGATACAAATTATTTCAATCATACAGGCACTGAAATTTAATTGCAATAAAACAGAATCTAATTAACTAATCAACAGCTAAATAAAATACAGATAGATAAACATAAATATAATTTGGAGAGAGAGGTGGTTAAGTATTTATTAATATTGGATCATCCTGATATTAATCAGATTATTAATAATAATGTTTTAAAACCTTTTGAATATATACCTCTATTAATCACAAAAATGGAATAAAAACATTTTCACCCTTGAAGAGAGATTGGCGGCCATTTAGTTAATTATATTACTGACATTTCTATATTTACTTTATTAAGCAGCATTGCTACCAGAGAAGGATTTAATGAAAAAAAAAAGAAAAGAAAATTCTGATATCATTCTTGTGGACTCCTATGAGACTGTGATCTTTATGTGAAAATCATATTAGGCTTTGGGAGTACTTTTGATACAAGTTATTGGGCATTTTAAGAAATTAGTCAGCTACAGACTTTGAATAATGAAAAAGATAAAACATTATTGCAGAAACTTGGTCAAACATCATCTTCTGAAGGGCACGTTTGGCGAACATCAAAGACTGAACCAATACTGATTTATGAACTTTAGATATAATTTGACTTAGGAATTGGGTCCATTCCTGTAATGATATTATTCGCCCAAAAGACTTGGAGAAATTAAACATGATAGAATTTCTGTGCGGAAATATGTGCATAGAGACTGTATCACACCTAATAAAGTTTTGCAATTTAATAAATTGCTATTTCAATCTGCTTGTAATGCAATAAGGACATTAAAGTCAGTTGGTCACATATATTTAGTGGCAAATAGCTATCATTAGAAACTTCTTTAAAAGACTGTCGTCATATAGCTGTGCACTACCAAGAATGACACATTTGCTAAATATTCTAGTTCCAATGGTAGTAAGTAATAAACAATGCACAAAGTTCCAGAGCCTTCTAATTGTTACTATAAAAATTATCAGTAAGTAATGGAAGTCGTATTCAATATCTCAATGGAATGTCTAGATCTAACCACAAATCTATGTAAGAATGAAAAAGGGCACAAACACACACAATGTGCTCAGTAATAGCTACATTCTTGACTGAATACTCTTCAGATGTCTTATTGTGATCAAATGAATAAAAGCGTACTACTGAGTAAGGCATTACACCCCACTCTCCTTGACTTTCTACTTTCCCTATTCCTAACAAATATTTGATTTTCAGCTAATTCACTTAAGGTCAGTTTCAGTCAATGAAGACGGATAATATAGCTACATACTTCTTTTTGTTTAGGAAAAGCATATTGATGGAAAACTTCTTGCTCTCTCTTCTTAAGTATAGTAAGGTTATATATAGAAACCGTGCTTGATTTCAAGTCTCACATTGAGAGAATTACTCATGACTCCTGAGCAAAAAAGATAATAGGTGTGGATATGGTCTCTTGTTCACTCTCTCTCTCGCTCTCTCTCTGTTTATCTCAGTCCATCTCATTCTATTTCTCTCCGTCCTGCATATAAAGAGATTTGCACCCACATTACTTTTTTATTTTCTTTTTTTTAATTTTATACTTGCAAAACTGCAAAGCCACATTTAGCAAGTATAAAAAACATAGTGGCCATTTGCTTTTATTCTGTCTGTACTTTTAAGACAACTTAATACGTGAATATGTGTACTTGCTTTTTCCCAAGTGATATCTGCACATTAATACTCTCTTGAAGAATGTTTATTCTCCAATACGGTGACAACGTAAATACACTTTAAAAATGTGATAAACCAGTAGATATCATCAAAGAGTTGCAGAAAAGAAATGTTGATCTTCAGGCAAAAGAATATAGAGAATTATGACTGGGTCTCCAGTCACAACAAATTTATTATGTGTTCAAAAGCTGATATCAAGAAGTTCATGGGCAAAGCTCAAAAAGTGAGTCCAATATAATTCTTGGTTATACATAGAGTTTAAGCTACCCAATGTGTTATCATTAGAAAGAAAAACAGAAAGTGCGTGTGTGTATGTCACCTGCTGGCTATAAGTGTTCAGGCTCAAACCCTGTACCTTTGCTTCAGGGTAAGAAGAGCCTAAAGTCCTTAACCACCACCATTTCTGAACTTTGTTCAGGTTTGTTTTTCTAATGGTTGTTAGCTATGGTGAGAACTGAGCACTGAAGTTGTATTTCCCCCATTATTGTTTTTGTTGTGTGTCCAGGTTTTTTGTGCTAAGGTGTGAAGTGAGAACTGTATTTGTATTCCCTCATTATTGGCTTTGTTTGTCCAGGGTTTTTTTTGTGCTAAGAGGTTGAGAGCTATCTCAATGATAGCCATTAAGTTTGTCTTCCTATTTTTCAAACTGCTGATTTAGCATAGTGGTATGTTGCACTGACTGTATGGCATATGGTTCTGGGGTCAAGACATGCATGGTGATAACACAGCATTTTATTCTAGCAACTTTCCAAAATTATACAAGCAATGTTTAAAATGTGTCCCTGGTTTTTGGGCTTTTGTCCCCCCTCCAATAAATGTTGGCTTTTTCCAGATTTCTTGTGCTGCAAAGTTCAGCGATACAGTTGAGTGTTGACATTTTACAAGGAGCTTAGAGCTGCAGGGGAACTAAACTTTAGTGCTGCTTATGCTGAGTCTGCTTGTACTGTTAATAGCACAACAGGTAATGTACTTGCTTTTGATGCAGAAGGCTGTGGGTTCTTCTCCCACAGTAGGTAGATGCATTGCTGATACTGTACTGTGTTGTAAAGGGGGGTGGATGCTGTAGTCCATTTTGGCGAAGATATCTAGAAGTAACTATGAACCTGTTATCAGTTTGCCATCCATTCCCTATTGCAATATTACTAGCGTATCATTGTTTTTAATCCAACATAGGCAATTTATTCCTCAAAGGCAACAGGCACTTTATTTGTAGATGAAACCATGAAATATAAAGTTGTTTGCTAGCAGCAGCCTCTTCATTAGTTACAGATTTCTTTAATGTGGAATTATGTAGATGGCTTTTACTAGTTCAGAGATTGTGCATATTTACTGATACTGGTGGACTGTAGTTTGAGTAGACTTTTATGATGGAAATGTTATGAATTGGGCTGTTTTGTCATTATTGGTGCATGCATTTTGTTTCATTGTTTACTGGAAAAATGTTCAAACCAATAAATTTAAAACGCTCTCTAACAACTATACTGTATTGTACAAGGAATATAATTTAATACAATCAGGAAGGTGTATCAAAGAGCACGTGTATGTTTCATGTGCAAGGGGCCTATGATTTGAAAACAGCCCAAAGTTAATCTTTATCTGCCACTGGCAAAATGTATTTTCTTTGAATGTGGGTTTCAATGCTGTTTCAATGAATGTGAGTTTCAAGGGCAGAGAAGTTTTAATGCTAAGTCTAGTTTCATTGTGAGACTGCATTGCTTTGTTTAGCAGATATTTATTGGTGTTCATGCTGTAAAATGCAAAATAAAACTTTTCTGGCAAATCATTTAGGAATGAAGTCACTAAATAATGACAGACATTAAGTTTCAGACGTCACAATCTTCAGAAAAATGCATGCTAAAGCAAGACCTGATATTCTGTCAACTGTCTTAAGTTTATACAAGATCAGTTTTTAGTACTGTTTGTGTGTTCCCCCAATATATTTGGCCTTGTCCAGATTTCCTGCATTAAGAGGTTGAGAGGTATGTGCAAATAAATCACTTTATAGAATTAGGAATATCCAAACCTCTCAACTGTCCCCAATTTTGGCTCAAAATGTTGCTCTCCCCCTAATAATCTCTCCGCAAAATAGCAATTTTGGAAGAAAACATGGAGGGTTTACTTTTATAAATAACTGTAATGATCAGAGTTATACATTACTTTTATTTCAGAAATGCATGTAGATTCTCTAATTTTGTCAGCTGCTCAAGGTAACTGTGCTCATATTAAAATGGTGTCCCTTCTTTGACAGGTTTCCAGCTATATTGTCTGGCAATTTTATATTTTTGCATCACATTTTTAGTCCATTTTTCATAAAATTGCGTTTTTCTGGAAATTAGTGGCAAATCGTTAAAGACTGAAGTTAGGAAATAATGGCAGACATTTGAGTTTCAGATGTCATACCTTTCAGAAAATTCGTACTAATGCAAGACCTACTACTATTCTATTATCTTTACTAAGTTTATAAGAGCAATATTTAAAAAAAATTCCTTATTTCTGGGCCTTTGCCTCAGTTTTATTTATGAGTTTGTTGCTCTAAGAGGTTGAGAGGTGTGTGTGTGTGTGTGTGTGTGTGTGTGTGTGTGTGTGTGTGTGTGTGTGAGGTTGGTAGGTAGCATACCTCTCAACTGTCCAAATTTTGCAGAATGTCCAGATTTTTGCCCCATATTTTTGTCTGTTCCTCATAAATTTTGTGAATTTCTAGAAAATCATTGAAGGCTGAAGTTGATAAATAATGACAGACATTTGAGTTTCAGACTTCATGTCCTTTAGAAAAATTCATACTAGCACAAATCCTGTTATTCTAGCAACTTTCTCATACTAGCACAAATCCTGTTATTCTAGCAACTTTCTAAGTTCACAAGAGTATTTTTAATATCTGTCCCTGTTTATTTTAGGCTTTGTCCATATTTCTTGCACTAAGAGGTAGGTAGGGGTGTGTGTGTGAATGAAACACCCTAGTTAGGGGTAGCAGGTGGTTAGTAATTTACTCAAGCTCAAAACCTGTACCTTAGTTACAGAAAACAAAAGCATGAATCCTCTACCCCAACTACCATGCTGCATTTTTCAAAGAACTGACTTTCAGGTTCATTTTCAATTAAAGGAACTGAGTTTGAGTGAATCTATATTATATTACTGAAGAGGCATTACAGCGAATGCCTCTTCATCGACACTAAAAGAGTGAACCGTGAATTACAAGAATGGCCGTAGCTTGGCTGGGGAGGGGGGTAGCAGTTTGAGAGATGTGAGTACAAATTTGAAAATCCTAGCTACACCCCTGGTTCCCTGTGCTTTCTCCTATTAGCCTGATGAACTTGGGCATCCTGAGGCAATGTAGCAACTGCTTCATGTACACTGACAACCCTCTCTTCTTACCTCCCAACACTCATACTTGTAAGAGATGCACTTATATATCCCAACTGGAAGCCATGCACTCTCCAACCAAGACCTGAACAGCTGGTTAAGAGGAGAAGGTCAACACTTGCTTCACACCACATGGAACACATAATCTTCCAGAACACACACCAGCACTGCCTTCACATAAAAACACAAACCACACACCCACCTTCGTGGAGGCTCTCAATAAAAATCTACCCAAACAGCAGAGACCTCCAAGGCAGAAACGCACTAGACCACCACAACACAACACTAATCACGAGACACATAACTCTCCTAAACAGTTTGCCACTCAACCAAAGCCCCTAAGGCAAAACAGCATGCCCAACATACTGGTCATAAGTGACTCGATAGTGAAGCACACTGATGTCCCACTCACTAAGTTGAATAACGAGAAAGTAACAGTGTGTCTGTTTTTTTTTTCCATACTTGTGTGGCCCTGGAGTTAATATATTTAAGATCCCCCATGAGCTTACCCCTGCAGAAAAAAAAATAAATTAATAAACAAGTAAATAAATAAATAGACATTTATCTTGAGTGCTATTAAATTATTTCAGCTGTTTTGACAAACCTCAGGAGCGCCTTCCCAAAACACACACGTGTGCGTGTTGGAGAACATCAAATAAGATTCTAAGCATTTTCCCTGACTGTCCTCTGTTATCCTCCCTGTCATCTTCAACTGCAGTTTCTGCAAGGAAGTCCTCGGAGAAATTCCTTAAATTACGCAATGAAAACTCCAGCAAAGGTAGAACCTCCACTGAGTGACCTCCCAAACCTCTTGTATCAGAGGCACATGTTAATATGCAAATGACACTTATGAACATCAGGTGTTTCAGACCCTAATGATAATGGACATCAGCTGGGTATAACAGCCCTGTGTTTCTTATGCTTAGTCAAATACTCTGTTTGTGCTGTGCTGACCAGGTCATAACAAGGCCAAAATATGCATATCCACAGCTAGTGGGGTTTCGCTTTATTGGCCTGAAATTGTCCATTAAAATGACGAAACAAGTCATGGGCAATCAGAATTGCCAATTAGCTAAAACACCTGATATTCATAAGGGTCATTTGCATATATCCCATGTGCCTCTGATACAAGAGGTTTAGGAGGTCACTCAACGGAGGTTCTAGCTTTGCTGGAGTTTTCATTTTGTTTTTACTGATTGGTTTTTCAGTGACCTTCTCACTTATTGTTTGTTTGTTGTTTGGGATATTTTTACAGTGACCCTAATGATAATGGACATCAGCTGGGTATAACAGCCCTGTGTTTCTTATGCTTAGTCAAACACTCTGCTTGTGCTGTGCGGATGAGGTTAGAACAAGGCTGAAATATGCATATTCACAGCTAGTGGGGTTTGGCTTTATTGGCTTGAAATTATCCATTAAAATGACAAAACAAGTAATGGGTATTCAGAATCGTCAATTAGCTGAAACACCCGATGTTCATAATAGTGGTTTAAGCAATAACCCACGCCTGGGTGTGGGCAATGCTGGATTTGCCCACGGTTGGTGTGGCCAAACAAAGACAACTGTGGGTAAATCCAGCATTAGCCACACCCAGGCGTGGGTTATTGCTATTATACAATGACATTATTTAAGAAAAAAATAGTTTTCTTAAATAATGGCATTGTATAATGCCTCCTTACTGCCCTTCCGTAGCTGTCCAGTATTCTGCGGCAGTTCTGATGTACTGCGCATGTGTACGCTTACAAAGAACATCATAGCTTTGGGTGGAAGCAACGGAGAAAGCAAGATCTCCGTTGCTTTTTAGAAAGTGTCTCGCTATGTTAAACAAGTTTAACATAGCGAGACAGCTTTAAAAAAAGCAACGGAGATCTTTCCTTTTTCCGTTGCATTTTTTAAAGCTGTCTCACTATGTTAAACTCCTTTAACATAGCGAGACACTTTCTAAAAAGCAACGGAGATCTTGCTTTCTCCGTTGCTGTAAGAAAAAAAAAGTCTTATACTAATGGAACAAGTCTGGGCAACCGGACCTTTTTCCATTAGTATAAGTCTGAGTTACAACGTGCACGTTGACCAATCAGCGTGCACGTTTTGGAATATTAATGGAGGAACGTTGTATAATTGCATATATCCTATGTGCCTCTGATACAAGAGGTTTGGGAGGTCACTCAGTGAAGGTTCTAGCTTTGCTGGAGTTTTCATTTTGTTTTTACTGATTGGTTTTTCAGTGACCTTCTCACTTATTGTTTGTTAAATTACACAATGCACATTACTTAAAAATACATAATTAAAACAATTAATTTTTCTATTTTTAGTGAATAATCGGGGAATAAACGAATTTGTGAGTGACGTGAATCAGGCGTGTAGCATGCAAATTTCATTTTGTACTCACAAGTTCTGAGTGCTACCCCCTTGGACACATACCACTTAAAAATGGGCAAATCTGTAAAAATGCTGCCCTATCCACTTAATAAATGTAAGTAACATTTTCGCTGTTCCCCTAAAACCTATTACAAATATTGTTTTTGGATTAGCAATACTGCAACTGTTGTTAAATGAATTCATTTTGACAGGTGTATACATAATTACCTAAAAATGCCTTGTTGCTATGATGCTCGGAAAAAAGTACTCCGTAGAGTACAAAGAATATGGCTGGCTACACCCTTGACATGACTGTAAGGTGGGAGTACGAACGAAGTGGGTAATAGCTCGAGCAGGGGTCTGTCTGTAATTTATTAATTTTGATTATTTTGACGTGCCTTCTTCGTTAAAAAATAAACTTCAACGCTTACACTTAGTTGCTGACAGATCCTCTGTTGTGTGACATACAACGCACATTACCCAGTTTCCATTGAAAACACCTGCAACCAACCAGACTGAGAAGATGTAGTCTCTGCAGCGCTTGGTAAATTAAACCTCGTCTCGACGTATGGGTTAACATTTTCACTACTAAATTAACAGTTTAGGTGCAGCTTTCCAGTTTCCGCTACAGTAGAGGCTTTTACCGCGAAGCATATAAATCCCAAGTACAAAACTTCTGTTAGGGTGGGTAGGCTGAGGGATGTCTATCAGGTATGTCCTGTGGAGGCATTGGTGGAAACGCACGTCGAACAGATAAGTGGCTTCATCTCGAATAAAGGGCGGGGCTTGGGGTTGCCTGGCAAAGAGCTTCTGTAGCAAGTGCAGGACATGCTTCAGTGACACTTGAAAAGACTCCAGTGCAGGTTGAATGTAGCCCTAGCTTGAAATAAACAGCGCTAACGTGTTATATATCCAAACGGGAAATGCACTTTCTATTTTGGTATGTGACTTTATTTAACCCACTGGAAGTTACTCAACAATACCTATTTAACACATCGTTTAGTATTTATTAATGACGCTGCAGTGAGTGTCTGCATTGCTCCGAAGGGTAATGGTCATTCTGTTTTGTCTGCTGTACATGAATTGAAATAAATATGTTACCTGGAGGTATTAAAGGATGTTTATTCCAGAAGTGCTTGTGTTAACATATATTATAATGTATTTATCACATGTAGAAATTTTATAACAACGAATTTTGTTGTTTTCAAATGACAGTTGACTGTGTCGTATCTGAAAAGCTGTAACTCTGGAGTAATGTGACTGTGAGGGAACTTGAAAAGTGGCCATACAGTAGGAAATGGTACCTGCCCCTGGACCCCCTCAACAGCAGCTGGACACACCGCAGGCATCCCGGCGGGAGCAGGCTGTGGTCAGTGAGAAGCTAAAAGGACTGACACCACAGTGTGATGTGCCTGAGGCTGACACCGCCACAGTAGAGACTTTAATTCAAGCTATAACAGCAGGGTAAGTTGGGTAACACTGGGTTTAGCTGTATGTTGTGAATAGTACATATTTATCTAGAGTGTATTGTGGCTAACATTCCTCCCTTGGCAGACGCAGGCGACAGCGGGACAGTTGTATCACTAAGTTAATTGCTGTCCCGACCGGGGGTATGACAGAGATGCGGTATCGGTGAGCTGCAAGCGGTAGTCACAGAAACACTGCAGAAATATGTGTTGTCATTTTATATTACCTGTTTACAGATGATCGGTATACTGTTATCACTTTTACTAAACATTATGTTCACATCACTGAAAATTGTGTGTAACGTGTGCCTCTCTGTAAATAAAACCTCCAAGTGTAACTCCCCTCTTTAATTTTATTTATTCATTTATTGACATTTGATAACAGAAAAGTATGAATCGGTAGGAGCTTATTTTCAGCGGAGGCCCGAATAGAAAAGCTGTAAAGTATTACAAAATATTCTAAGAACAATATTTTTACAATCTTGAAAAATAATACAAAAAATCTACAGTTTAAATAATTATACCAAATTAGACATACATTAAAACATTAGTTAAGAATAGTTACAAGTCACATGATAATGATTTAATGTTTAGCGAAATTGTAACCAGTTTATAGAGAAATTAAAGGTAAAGTTAATGTAATACAAACAGGAACTGCAACATGACATTTGAGAAAAGCAGGTTTATGATATATTAAGAGACAAAGCCAAGGGAGAGAAGTTGAAAAGTAAGGAAGTGAGTGAAGAAGGGAGAGTAATGAGATGTCATGTTTGAATAGGTACTTGCTCACATTTAGGGATTATCTTCATATTGAGCAAGAACAGAGCCAGCTTTTGGCTAGGAAGTCTTTCAGAATGGTTTTGAAGGATGGTATTCCAGGCTGTTGTATTTACGTATTTCATATGTATGAAAACACAACAGATCCCTATTTTTAGGTACGTTGTTCATAAGCTGTCTACATTTAAACGACTGAGGGCTACTTCTTTCTTTTTTTCTTTTTACAGGGGTAGTGCACTGATCAGTACTGACCAATTTCAGGCTTAGCCCAGATCCCTGACAGGGAATAGAAGCAACATGTAATCTGTTAGCCACCCTAGCCCGCTAGGGTCTCTTGAACCTCTTTGCTGACCAGATTTGTTCATTAAAGTTTATAGTTTAATGCAGAAAATGCACTCTGAAATACATTTCATTGAGCAAAGCACATAGTACACAAATGGTACGAATGCCACCTTTTTAAAAGTCAAATGAGGACTGTTCCTACTGAAATATAAGATTTTGCAAGACTGCCTACATTTTCAAGGGTCTATATTATAAGCATGAACGTTTACTTACCCGAATGCCTAAATGTCGACACGTCTTCATCTGACTGCGAAAACATCGATCGTCTAGAAACGTGAAATCGAAAACATTGAATCGTCATGGTTGGCCCTTCTGCGGTATAGCTCCGTAAGATAAGTGTGCGATAGTTACGGACCTTAGGGTTAGGGTGCGGGTTAAGGGAAGTGCATAGATGGTAACATATGTTAGACTTAGTGTAGGGTTAGAAGTAGGGTTTTGTTAAGTGTATGGGTGTGGATTATTTAGTTTGTTTGGGTTTAGCTTTTTAAGGTAAGTGTGCAATAGTTATGGACCTTAGGGTTAGGGTGCGGGTTAAGTTAAGTGCATACATGGTGGTATATGCAAGATTTAGTGTAGGGTTAGAAGTAGGGTTTAGTTTAGGGTTAGAAGTAGGGTTTTGGTTAGTGTATGTATGTGGTTTATTTAGTTTGTGTAGGTAGTATGCAGCGGGCGGTGGGGTGGGACAACTATGACAGTTCGACTTTTTGAATTTTGCGGTTTAGGGCATTTGGTGTATTTGCGGTCGCAGAATATGTGTCGATGTTTAGGTATTCGGGTAAGTAAACGTTCGTGTTTATAATATAGACCCCATTTTCAAATATTTCAAGATGACAATTTTAGTATTGTCACATTAAAACTCTTTATTGTAAGCATCTGCTCTTATTGTTTCATACTTTGTGTCACGTGCAGTATCCCGTTTTCCACATTACTGTAAGGAAAGATGCAAGTTGCCTGTTAGTGTTTAAGAGACATTTGCCAGTTTCCATGTCCCTTACGCATATACATACAGTATTTTACAGTGTGCCTCCCTTGCAACAAGCATACACACACATACAGTATATTGCAGTGTGCCTCCCTTGCAACAAGCATATACACACATACAGTATATTACAGTGTGCCTCCCTTGCAGTACGCATGCACACACATACATTATATTACAGTGTGCCTCCCTTCCATTGAGTGAAATGAGTAAGTGAATGCAATTAATGAGTTTTGGATATTTAAATAAGCAATGAGGCCATTGAACAAAAATATGTAGTTGTTGATGTAGGACTTAATGAAACATATTATTTTTACTTTGTTTAAAGGCTTTTAAGGCAACTCAAATTAATAGTCTTAAACCCTTTCTTTATTTATTTATTGATTTTTTCATAGCTTATTTTTATTTACATATTAATCTGTTTGCTTGCTAGGTTGGTTAAACTGACCCACATAACTATTTCAGCCAAAACAGACTCCAAAGATCATATAAAACAGTTAGTTGGGTGTATTTATAATTTACAATAAATTTCTAGTACAGTAAAATGTAGCACAGACTACATTAATACATTTGAAGACAGATGTAAGTCAGCATGTCAGTTTATACATTCAACAGAAGTGAAAATCAAGTTAATTTATACATTTAGCAAAAGTGAAATATGTGTTACAATTACAGTTGCAGTTAAAATATAGCAAATTGAAAACTGGATTTGTGAAAAAAAATCCTTGCATATAACATCATGCAGTAGTTCATTCAGCTACATGCAGAGAAATAATGAAAAATGAAAAAATGGTGTTTAACAGTTGTATACACTGATTAATCAAAACCCTTCCACTCTAGAACATAAAGCATGGTCACATACAGAGTAATTAACTTAAATGTGTGGTCCCAAGTAACCTTCAAGGTTAAAACTGTAACCAGTTGTTTATAAAAACATTTTACATGGTGAGTTGCTGCACCTCTATAGTAAAAGTACTAATAAATATTTAAATAACCATAGGGACTGACCTGTATAATTAGCCTTATTATAATTTATTTGTTAAGGGGCATCTCAAGAACACTATCTGATTAAATAAATCACACTGTAGTCAAATGGAAATGAAGTGATTCAATGCCAGAACTACAGGCAATGCTCATTAACAGTTTACAGTCTTAATCAGCTCCACTAAACAGTCTGACAATAACGTCTTACTGAAGGATTCAATTCTGAATGGGAAAAGGGGTTGAGGATGGATGGATGGATGATCGTAGTAGGGCTTTTTTTACAAATGTAATGATTGGGTATTCAAAACACACAACAGCGACATTACTTTTAGCATATAAAAGCATGAAGCTTAGCAGATCTTGCCACTTTTACTTCACAGCACCATCATATAGAAAGCATCACTGCATATCTGCCAGTCATATAAGCTTCAATCCAAACTGACACTGCAACTGTTTTCCTGTAACAAAATGGGTTATCTAAAATTATCTGTTGACAGGTTCTCCAGAGATTATTAAGCAGAGCAATGACTCATAAAACCCCAGTTCTAACTGAAATGTGAATAGCCTTATAAAAGTGACTGTCGATAACCTCTAGCTGAAAAACAAAATCACTTGAACATGTAAGCCTCCATTAAACTCAGTTTTGATAGTATAGTTACTTTTAAGCTATTCTAAGTATTTGGAATGATGATTGAGAATTAATACTACAAAGAAAATTAAGATACACTAAAGATTTATTTTCATCTTTCCATCAGTAAGTCTTTTAATTTTTTTATTTCGACATAGCCTTTCTTTGTAAAATCAGTAAACTTTGAAGGTACAATTTGTCCACTAACACCATTAGTGTGAATCTTTTATATGCTGTTTCTAAGCAACAAAAGCCTTCAATGCTGAGTGCAGAATTGTGTGTTAAAGTGAGTGCCCTCCTTTCCATGTCTCCACAATGTGTAAGTTAGGAATAAACTAATACATGGAACCACAATATAGTTCCTGATGCGTCTTTGTTAAATATAGCAGCGCCTAGTGTTTAGAAGCAAAACAGAAAAACTATATAGCAAATGGTCTTGTTGCTTTATGTAATGAGAAGAGTATCAGCATCCATTTTATTTACTGTTTGGTAACCGGGTAGATAGATTGGGTCATAGACCCTTTTCAGACACCACCTTATCATTCATTGCATGACCAGTAGAAAATGGCTGCATGATTAGTACAAGAACAAAGAGTACAATAAGACAGTATTTTTTTTTAAATTATACAAAGAAGGAATTTATGCAGAACAGCTTTGGACTTTTGGGCAAGTGATATTCTACAACAAAAAAATTGCTGGACATATATACTGAAACGTATGCATATAAATGATTTTAGGCACAGTAACATAGAGTGATTTTCCTATAAAAATAGTTGAGGATGTTTATGAAGGCATACAATGATTTATTTAAATGTAGTGCAACAGTATTGTATATACATAAATGATTTATATAATTTGATTTTTGCATACAGGGGATTTATACAAAACATCTCAAAGTGATTTTGCCATACCAGGGATTTATTTTGTTATCATACAAGAAAATCATTAATACACCATGAGTTATATATTTATGATATTTATCTAAAAGCAGCACCTATTCATTTTTTCATAAAAAAATATTTAATTTTCTGATTTTACAAATAATTTATAAAGTCTAATTTTAAATGTAAATCTAATTTTTATTTTTAAACTACTTATCTATATCAAACAAAGCTCCTCATTAGTACTCTTCAAGAAAAATCACGTTGATTGGATGGGAGATAGGAAATTCACTCCGGGAATCACTTCTGTGGCTCTGCTCAACAGGAGCACAGGAAAATAATTTTCTTGGGTGGAGAAAGCCAGGGTACCTTTTTGGCTAGGCTTATGTAGGCCCTAGGGCCAATAGCCTAGTACCTACCTATGAATCTATGTATGATGATTATATGATTTTGATACGACTTTAATATTGTGTACTAGGTGTACAAGGAAACAGTTAATGTAATCTTATTATAGGAATCGAAATGATTTATATAAAGTGGCAATGGCATAAAGGCTGTCTGTTTGAGAGACTACCAGTAGTGTTGTATGGTAAAGAAATACATTAGTTGTCTGACGAGAACAATTGAAGCCATATAATGTTGGAGTACCAAAACATGTTGACAAAGTGAATGGTATAAAAATACCACGTATAAGTCAGTCACAATAATATTGCATAAAATAAAAAAATAATTAGCAATTAAGAAGTGATTCATGCATTGTGATTTTTGGGCAACACAAAAGAGAAAGATTTAATGTCCTGGGCACATGAAGCATTCACATTGAGTGTTTTGAACTATAAAAAAAGGCATACAATGGGTTTGAATATAAGTACTTAAGCAATTACAAATGACAAAAGTGATGTAGTAAGGCCTTATTATGTACTGGCAATTCAGCTCACGTGTCCTAGCTCAAAAGAATCATTTTATTAGTTACAGCTGTTTGCTCCTCCATTTCTGACCAAGTACTCTGTAGGAAATATTTAAAATCTGCCAGCTCACTACACTCCCAAACGATACGTTCCCAGTTATCCCTGTCTCTCTTTGTCTTTACTATCACATATCAGGCATTTGCTATATACCTGAGGAAACATTCTCTGAAATCTGCATGGGGTACAAAATACCCATGCAAACAGCTATAAGCAAAGCCTAAAACATTTCTTTACTTTGTAACATACTTGGGAGTCATACAGATGTCCTTCCATCATTCCTTCGTAAACTGCCTTTTCAGTCTTTCTTTCCAACCATTTCTGACCTCCGCTAATTGATTATTATAGTTGCCATGCATGATTTTATATGTTTGTCTAAATATCTGCTTTTTAACAGCAGCTTCTATTCTAAACTCAATTAAAACATCGGCAAGAGCTAGTCTTTTTTCTTAGTAATCCCCTATCCCTATGTCTATACTCTGATATCAATCCCTGATAGAGAAGGCAGACTTTAACCAACAGTCCAAACTTCTGCTTGGCCTCATCCCACTCTAGTTACTTGCTCCCAATACCTTGATTCCTTTGCCAGTTTTCTTTAGTAAATTACAGCCCTCTCTTGCCTACTATGCTATTTTGTGTAACCCTATTTATAATCATCTCTACTGACAAAAATCTCCTTTCTGCAACTTTATGAATTATTTCTGCAACTGTATGTAATGAATGTAATAGTCTTTATGGTTGTTATTATTCTCTTTAAAGATCTAGATCCAAAATCCTACTCTCTTCTTATTTCTTGACCTTCCCTCTGTTTCATCATCATCATCCCTTTCTACTTTGATTTTTAACCTCCTGCTTGCATTATATACACTGCATATGTCTAAAGTATCCATTCAAATCAGGTAATCCTAAACCTCTGTTGCCAAAAAAAAGCAATTACTAGGAAATGGAATCAGAATCTAAACAAACTGTAACCAAAGTACTAAATATGTTTTTGTTTGTGTCTTTTGGCTTTTCCCGGTTAGGGGTCGCCACAGCGGAACTCCGGTCCACTAATGATTGGTAGTGGATTTTTACATACCGGGTTACCAGCCCTGATGCACAACCTTCAATGAAGGCATGCCCCATTCACGTATGCCTCCACACAGAAGACGCTCTAGCTGAGACTCGAACGGGACAACATCTTGCTATGAGGCGACAAACTACCGCAGCACCAAGGAGATAAAAGAGCTAGAACTGGGGTCTTTAGAAAAGGGAGCGGGCAAATTACATAGAAATAGATGGAATTTGTGGGAACAAGTCATGCAGTATTATGTTCAAGGAGAGGAGGAATGAGGTTTAAGGAGAGGCAAGAACTGAGCAATTTCTGTAATGTTGGTGTTAATATTTGCTAAACGGAAAGCAAGAAAACGTATATGTATTGTATAATGCATGAATATGAGAAATGTTAATTTTTTCTTTTCTATTGATGTATATGTGTATATGTCTTAAGTGATAATGTAATAAAAGTGTTTAAAAACAGACAAAATAGATTTATTCAAAGTGACTTTAGCATCAGAGAAGGATAATTGGTGAATCTGATCTAGGATAGAGTTAGGAAGCAAGTTGAAATTGTGCAAAGTAATTGACGGTATAGAAACAGAGTGAATTGGCATGAAAATAATATAAACAAAGCAAACTAAACCAAGTAGTTAAATGATTATTACTGAAAGTGATTCATACAGTGTGATTTAATCATTATAGAAGGCTAGTAGACTAGCCTGCCCACCCAGTTATCAAATAACAATACACACAATAAATAATTTGTAAATGTTATGCAAGCATTGGAGCAAGGCATAGCTGTATAATCGTAATGAATTCAGTTGACGTAGGACGGTTTACTACCATGGAATATGGATAACTTATATTGAAAGAATATAACTTCATTACGATGTTATTAATTAAGGCAAAGACACCAGAATATCTCAGTGTTATTTGATGCATTGGCCTCCTGAATGTATGTGGTGTACTTGGCTTAATAGCACCATAAATTGAAAGAAGAATCATTCATGTAGATCATAAGGACTCTCCAAAATTATGCTAGCCCACTTTGTTTAGTGAATACAAAAAGGTATTGATTCACTAGAAGAAAGCAACAAATACATTAAAGTATATTTGGGTATATAGCAGACATATGCAGATTATGAGAACATTTCCAATTTAGGTATGGAATAGGTGAGACATTAGGAAGCAGGCTTCTGTATGACATATATGACAATACCATATGGAAAGGACTAATATCAAAGAAGGGTTTAAGACTAGAGAAGCAACCATTGTACTGTCCAAGAAAACAGCTTCAAACGATGATGCTGGCTTACAGCAAAGTATAAATGAGTGCACTGATAAAAAGTGCTCAGTAAGGATACATAAACACAATTATTTTTGCACTGTGACAAAATATCATGCAGCCACTTTTACTACCGATCCAAAGACAAAAAAAAACTGCAGAAAATACCAGGAGAAAGGCAATTTTGAGATAGTTTACCTATGGAAGGGAAGGAAAAAGGGTGTAAGTGGTACACACAAAATGGCAAAAATAGCACAAGAAAGGTACCTACGATAAAGATAATGAGCTACGAAGGCTATAAACCTGACTCAAAGTTAGAAATGCGGTAACTTCTGAGCAAGTGCAAGTACTTAATGTAGCATTATATAGAGTACTATAAACCTGACTCAAAGTTAGAAATGCGGTAACTTCTGAGCAAGTGCAAGTACTTAATGTAGCATTATATAGAGTACTATAAACCTGACTCAAAGTTAGAAATGCGGTAACTTCTGAGCAAGTGCAAGTACTTAATGTAGCATTATATAGAGTACTATAAACCTGACTCAAAGTTAGAAATGCGGTAACTTCTGAGCAAGTGCAAGTACTTAATGTAGCATTATATAGAGTACTATAAACCTGACTCAAAGTTAGAAATGCGGTAACTTCTGAGCAAGTGCAAGTACTTAATGTAGCATTATATGGAGTACTATAAACCTGACTCAAAGTTAGAAATGAGGTAACTTCTGAGCAAGTGCAAGTACTTAATGTAGCATTATATGGAGTACTATAAACCTGACTCAAAGTTAGAAATGAGGTAACTTCTGAGCAAGTGCAAGTACTTAATGTAGCATTATATAGAGTACTATAAACCTGAC
Source organism: Protopterus annectens (assembly GCF_019279795.1). NCBI lineage: Eukaryota > Metazoa > Chordata > Ceratodontiformes > Protopteridae > Protopterus > Protopterus annectens. Next base: position 1,542,334,945 of record NC_056728.1, on the reverse strand, counting down.
TCAAAGTTAGAAATGCGGTAACTTCTGAGCAAGTGCAAGTACTTAATGTAGCATTATATAGAGTACTATAAACCTGACTCAAAGTTGGAAATGCGGTAACTTCTGAGCAAGTTGAAGTACTTAATGTAGCATTATATAGAGTGCTATAAACCTGACTCAAAGTTAGAAATGCGGTAACTTCTGAGCAAGTGGAAGTACTTAATGCAGCATTATATAGAGTACTATAAACCTGACTCAAAGTTAGAAATGCGGTAACTTCTGAGCAAGTGGAAGTACTTAATGTAGCATTATATAGAGTACTATAAACCTGACTCAAAGTTAGAAATGCGGTAACTTCTGAGCAAGTGCAAGTACTTAATGTAGCATTATATAGAGTACTATAAACCTGACTCAAAGTTAGAAATGCGGTAACTTCTGAGCAAGTGCAAGTACTTAATGTAGCATTATATAGAGTACTATAAACCTGACTCAAAGTTAGAAATGCGGTAACTTCTGAGCAAGTGCAAGTACTTAATGTAGCATTATATAGAGTACTATAAACCTGACTCAAAGTTAGAAATGCAGTAACTTCTGAGCAAGTGCAAGTACTTAATGTAGCATTATATGGAGTACTATAAACCTGACTCAAAGTTAGAAATGAGGTAACTTCTGAGCAAGTGCAAGTACTTAATGTAGCATTATATGGAGTACTATAAACCTGACTCAAAGTTAGAAATGAGGTAACTTCTGAGCAAGTGCAAGTACTTAATGTAGCATTATATAGAGTACTATAAACCTGACTCAAAGTTAGAAATGCGGTAACTTCTGAGCAAGTGCAAGTACTTAATGTAGCATTATATAGAGTACTATAAACCTGACTCAAAGTTAGAAATGCGGTAACTTCTGAGCGAGTGCAAGTACTTAATGTAGCATTATATAGAGTACTATAAACCTGACTCAAAGTTGGAAATGCGGTAACTTCTGAGCAAGTGGAAGTACTTAATGTAGCATTATATAGAGTGCTATAAACCTGACTCAAAGTTAGAAATGCGGTAACTTCTGAGCAAGTGGAAGTACTTAATGCAGCATTATATAGAGTACTATAAACCTGACTCAAAGTTAGAAATGCGGTAACTTCTGAGCAAGTGCAAGTACTTAATGTAGAATTATATAGAGTACTATAAACCTGACTCAAAGTTAGAAATGAGGTAACTTCTGAGCAAGTGCAAGTACTTAATGTAGCATTATATAGAGTACTATAAACCTGACTCAAAGTTAGAAATGCGGTAACTTCTGAGCAAGTGCAAGTACTTAATGTAGCATTATATAGAGTACTATAAACCTGACTCAAAGTTAGAAATGCGGTAACTTCTGAGCAAGTGCAAGTACTTAATGTAGCATTATATAGAGTACTATAAACCTGACTCAAAGTTAGAAATGCGGTAACTTCTGAGCAAGTGCAAGTACTTAATGTAGCATTATATAGAGTACTATAAACCTGACTCAAAGTTAGAAATGCGGTAACTTCTGAGCAAGTGCAAGTACTTAATGTAGCATTATATAGAGTGCTATAAACCTGACTCAAAGTTAAAAATGCGGTAACTTCTGAGCAAGTGCAAGTACTTAATGTAGTTTCATAGTTTCATAGTAGTGTACTAGGCTATCTGCCCGGGGGCATTTATAAGCCTAGCCAACAGTGATGTGGCTTACGCCACCCCATACTATATAGTTGCGCCTCTCTAGTAGTGACACATGTGGGACCCCATTATTTAGTAAACTATACCTCTGTCTAGTAGTGACACTGAGGTGACTCCCGGGGTAAACTTGCGATCTCCCATCCATGCATCGAGATTTTTCTTGAACAGTGCCAATGAAGGGCTCTGTCTCACATGAACTGGGATTTTGTTCCAGAGTATGGGTAACCTCTGTGTTATGAATCTATCCCTCCAGCATGTCCTATTCATATTTGTGCAGAGGTTGAAATCTTTAGCTCAAGGTGGTTCTGGTGGATTTGGATTTTTGAGATGGAGCATGTCCATCAATTCCTGGTTGGACATGGCCCTATATGTTAGGCACAAATCACCTCTGAGCAGGCGGTATGCTACTGAATAGAGCTGGAGTTTCTTTAATCTAGCTGGATAAGGCACATGTTTGAGACCTATGATCCTCTTGGTGAGGTACTTCTGGGGTCTTTCCAGTTGTTGCATGTGCCGGGTGAGATACATCCCAAATGGAGCATTATATTCAATCATGGGCCTGACAAGGAGGAATATAGAGGTACAATGACCTCCTTTGATCTGGATGAGAATCCCTTCATGATGAGATGGGCAAGGTAGAATGTCTTTCTGACCACTTTGGCAACATGGTTGTCAAAGGAGAGGTCACTATCGACTTGAGTCCCCAGGTCTCTGATTACTTCTTCCGTATTCAGTGGGTTATTGTCTACGTGATAATTTGTGGGTACTTTGTTTTTCCCAAAGGGGATGACTATACATTTTTGGCGTTAAGTTTGAGGCCATGATTCCGGCACCAGTTGTCCGTTTCAGTGAGACCTTTCTGTAGGATGTGTGTGTCAGCACGTGAGTCAACTATGGCACCCAGTTTGCAGTCATCTGCAAACTTTGTCAGCCATAATCCTCCCATATTTGCTTTCACATCTGAGAAGTAAATGCCGAATAAGAGTGGACCCAAGACTGAGCCCTGTGGGACACCACTCGTGACTGGTTTTGAGTCTGACATGGCTCCAGCAATTTTAACCTTATGGGTTCTGTTTTTTAGCCAGTTTGCTACCCATCTTGTGACATATGGATTTACATTTAGGCTGCTGAGCTTGTCAATGATGCCAGAGTGTGGTATCGTGTCAAAGGCCTTAGCCAAGTCCAAGTAGGCAGTGTGGACAGCCTTGCCCTCGCCGATGGCACTAGTGACTGTCTCGAAGAAGTCAACCAGGTTTAAGAGGCAGGATCTGCCTTTTACAAAACCGAACTGGGTGGGATCAAGGGTCTGCAGATCCCCAATGTTGCCATTTATGAGTTCCATGATGATTCTTTCCATAGCCTTACAGACCAGGCTGGTCAAACTTATGGGGCGGTAGTTACCAGGGTCAGTAGAATTTCCCCTTTGTGGAGTGGGACCACTGTTGCTGTGCGCCAGTGTTCAGGTACATATCCTGTAGTGAGGCTAAGATTGAATAGCGTTCTTAGGGGCGGGTTTAGTTCATCTTGAAGTTCACGTAACACGCAACCGGGATACCATCGGGTCCCATAGATGCTGTGTTTTTGCCTTGTTGAGTGCTGATTTCACCTGTATGTCTGTGATGACAGGTAGGTTACATTCAGCAGGGATAATTACTTCATCTTTAGGGGTGAGGGAGGGAGAAATTTGCACTGAACCTATCTGCCAGAATATTGGCAATGTCGGTAGGGTCAGTGAATTTTTGTCATTGTGTACTAACTCAGAGCATATCTGAGAATTTCCTCCCAAGGTTCTGACATAATTGAAGAAGGCCTTGTGATTGTCTTTGGTATCCTTGGCAATCTTTTCTCAAAGTTTGCTTTAGATGTTTTATGAGAGAACGTAGTTTTTACTTGTGCTGATCAGGAAGCCTTTCCCTTGTGGGATTTGGCTTTGTCCTGCAGTAGCTTCCTTCTTTGTTGTACAGTTTGTTTATAGCCGGGTCCACCAAACCGGGCGTTTTCCTTGGTGGAGAGGGTCTTGGTTTTAGTTGGGATTGCTTGATCCATGCATTCTTGGAGATGTCCGTAGAAGGCTTTTGTGAAGGATTCAGCATTTTGGGATGTGGTTTCCATTAACCCAGTAGGCTTAAAGGATATCATTTCTGACTTAAGGAGATCAAAGTCAGCTTTTGAAAAGTTTTTCACTGTAGTCTTTTGTTCTGGGGTGGGGTGGGATATGTACATCCAACATGATCAGTTTATGATCAGATCTTACTAGTGAGGGGTTTATATCCGGTGCGGAGCATTTGGACCCCATGTTTGTGATAATCAGGTCAAGTATATTATCTCTCCTCGTAGGAGAAGTGACCAGTTGCTCCATAGCATTTGAGTTTATGAATTCCAGGAATCTTTGGGCTAGGGTGTTAGGGCTAGAATAGTGGGCCCAGTCTATGTTGGGGTAGTTGAAGTCACCCAATATGATGGTGTTTGGTGTGACATTCATATCCTCCAGTGTTTTCAGGAATGCTTGATGGGATTCCTGGGATTGGGAGGGTGTTCTATAACATGCGACCAGTTGTATGGCAGTTTTGCCTATGGTGAGTAAAACTTGTATGGTTTCTGATGCTTCATGGTAGCCACCAATCGAGAGGTGTAGGTGTCCTTTATGAAAATGGACACTCCCCTCCTTTGTGGTTCGGCCTGGAACTTGAGGCCGAAACGCATGATATGAGGTATAGCCTGGTAGCGCTGGAGTGCTCTCAGGAGCCTTGAACCAGGTTTCAGTTACTGCACAGACATCGATGTTCTCCATACTGAGAAGTGCTTCGAGTGCCTGCATCTTGAGATTTAGACTTCTGGCGTTGAGCAGCATTACCCTTAATTTTTTCCATTTTTGTTTTTATGGAGGTTGATTTGTCCTTTGAGCATTGCCTAAAAAGGCACTATGGGGTGGCAAGAGCCTTGGCCAGTATCCGAAGCCCAGTGGTGACAGGTGCAAGCCATCCCTTGCGAAGCAACGTGGCTTGTCCAGCATGTCATCCCAGGCTGACAGACATTGGATCCCCTAGAATGACACCAGTGATTAAGCCAATTGTTAAAACTGATCATTTTGTCTTTGTACTGAGGCATCATTCTTGGTGAAGGCAGGATGCTGCTCAGGGTCAGGGTCATACCAGTCTGGGCTACATAATCGGAGAGCTCCTCAATGTCTCTTTTCATGTAGTCCAGGGAGGTACGTCTCAGGTCATTCACACCCGCATGGACAATGACTGAATCATACTTGTACTTGCTTTGGAGTGACCTGAGTGCGTGTAATGTGGCGGATCCTAGCTCCCGATAGGCAGCTCACCGTTACCCTCTCCTTATTCAGCCTGGTAAGTGGAACGTCGGTGTGTCTGACTATAGAGTCACCTATTACTAATGTCTCTGGCATAGTGTTTTGCCTTAGGGGCTGTGATTGTGTGACACACCTGTTGCTTGAGGTATGTGTTGTAGGTGTTGCGTTTTGTGGTGTGTATTTCTGGGTGTCTGCTTTGGAGGCCTCTGTTGTTTTGGTAAGTTTTTTATAAGAGCCTCCGAGTATGTCTTTGTGTTCTTATGTGTTTGGTTTGTAGTAGTGGTGGTTTTATGTGTGACTGGTTTTGCTTTGGGTGTGGGTACCATCTCCTCCTGTCTGGTCTTGCCAGTCCTGAGTTGAGAGAGTTCAGCCTCCAGTCTGGCTATATAGTTGCATCTCTCACAAGTATATGTGTTAGTAGGAAGGAGGAGAGGGTTGTCTGTGTACATGAGACAATTGTAACATTGTCTTAAGATTCCCAGATTAACCAGCTGAACAAGAGAGGATGCTAGTGGTCTACCACTCGACATACTAGAATATTATAAGGAGTGTTGTGCCTTTAAGGGAAGTGGGTATTCACAGGGGGTAGTGGATGCCTGTAGTGCTTACTTTCGGGTAAGAGTGCTTGTTTTATTATGAGTGCTTGCTAAGGATAGAAGTTCCGAAAACAAGTGCTAATATATACAGCTAAATAGACTGAGTAGAGCTTCTAAGGGAAAAATTGAAGAGCAGACTTGGCGGAGCCAGAAATAGTTTAAACCTGTATAACCGCTGCTGCGCTAGGCGCCCAACCGCGCAAAACGCCCTGAGGCGGATTTTTATACAGGGAACTTGAAAAGAGCTAGAAATGGTCCAAGGCAACCAATGATTTACAGCTCAAGTGCTGAGGTCACTTCCCCCAGGGACAGATAGGCTGCTCAAGGCTCCCCACTCCCACTGGTGAGCTCAGAAACTTCCTTCTATCCAAGTAAGGCAATGGCCAACACAGGAACTACACACAGCCCAGAATACAGCAAAGCCTGTATACTGGTCTTAACTAGTCGAGCAAAGGCGGGAAAACAAGGAGTATTTTTTTTTGTTTTTTTAGGAAAGCACACAGAAATGCAGTTAAGCAAACAGTAAAATCGATTTACACAGGCTAGCACACTTTAGTGGGCAGCCTCAGCAGTTAAATTAGCAAAAAAACAGTATTATTCGACCAGAGTCGACCAAAATGCTACTTTTAAGTGCAGATACTTTAGAATTCAGCAGATAGACACAAAACAGTTATATCTAGTTAAATGAAAGCCAGAGAGGACAATGCAGATAAAAAAAAGCCAAAAAATACTTAAATCTGGAAAGTGGTCGCTTCTTTCAGTTCTCTGTTGCCAGGACCACTCTGCAGGACCACGTGGAGCTCTGCTTGGGTATATAGCCAGAAAAAACGCCCTGAGGCGGATTTTTATACAGGGAACTTGAAAAGAGCTAGAAATGGTCCAAGGCAACCAATGATTTACAGCTCAAGTGCTGAGGTCACTTCCCCCAGGGACAGATAGGCTGCTCAAGGCTCCCCACTCCCACTGGTGAGCTCAGAAACTTCCTTCTATCCAAGTAAGGCAATGGCCAACACAGGAACTACACACAGCCCAGAATACAGCAAAGCCTGTATACTGGTCTTAACTAGTCGAGCAAAGGCGGGAAAACAAGGAGTATTTTTTTTTGTTTTTTGTTTTTTTTAGGAAAGCACACAGAAATGCAGTTAAGCAAACAGTAAAATTGATTTACACAGGCTAGCACACTTTAGTGGGCAGCCTCAGCAGTTAAATTAGCAAAAAAACAGTATTATTCGACCAGAGTCGACCAAAATGCTACTTTTAAGTGCAGATACTTTAGAAATCAGCAGATAGACACAAAAACAGTTATATCTAGTTAAATGAAAGCCAGAGAGGACAATGCAGATAAAAAGCCAAAAATACTTAAATCTGGAAAGTGGTCGCTTCTTTCAGTTCTCTGTTGCCAGGACCCCTCTGCAGGACCACGTGGAGCTCTGCTTGGGTATATAGCCAGAAAAACGCCCTGAGGCGGATTTTTATACAGGAACTTGAAAAGAGCTAGAAATGGTCCAAGGCAACCAATGATTTTCAGCTCAAGTGCTGAGGTCACTTCCCCCAGGGACAGATAGGCTGCTCAAGGCTTCCCACTCCCACTGGTGAGCTCAGAAACTTCCTTCTATCCAAGTAAGGCAATGGCCAACACAGGAACTACACACAGCCCAGAATACAGCAAAGCCTGTATACTGGTCTTAACTAGTCGAGCAAAGGCGGAAAACAAGGAGTATTGTTTTTTGTTTTTTTTAGGAAAGCACACAGAAATGCAGTTAAGCAAACAGTAAAATTGATTTACACAGGCTAGCACACTTTAGTGGGCAGCCTCAGCAGTTAAATTAGCAAAAACAGTATTATTCGACCAGAGTCGACCAAAATGCTACTTTTAAGTGCAGATACTTTAGAAATCAGCAGATAGACACAAAAACAGTTATATCTAGTTAAATGAAAGCCAGAGAGGACAATGCAGATAAAAAAAAGCCAAAAAATACTTAAATCTGGAAAGTGGTCGCTTCTTTCAGTTCTCTGTTGCCAGGACCCCTCTGCAGGACCACGTGGAGCTCTGCTTGGGTATATAGCCAGAAAGACGCCCTGAGGCGGATTTTTATACAGGGAACTTGAAAAGAGCTAGAAATGGTCCAAGGCAACCAATGATTTACAGCTCAAGTGCTGAGGTCACTTCCCCAGGGACAGATAGGCTGCTCAAGGCTCCCCACTCCCACTGGTGAGCTCAGAAACTTCCTTCTATCCAAGTAAGGCAATGGCCAACACAGGAACTACACACAGCCCAGAATACAGCAAAGCCTGTATACTGGTCTTAACTAGTCGAGCAAAGGCGGAAAACAAGGAGTATTTTTTTTTGTTTTTTGTTTTTTTAGGAAAGCACACAGAAATGCAGTTAAGCAAACAGTAAAATCGATTTACACAGGCTAGCACACTTTAGTGGGCAGCCTCAGCAGTTAAATTAGCAAAAACAGTATTATTCGACCAGAGTCGACCAAAATGCTACTTTTAAGTGCAGATACTTTAGAAATCAGCAGATAGACACAAAAACAGTTATATCTAGTTAAATGAAAGCCAGAGAGGACAATGCAGATAAAAAAGCCAAAAATACTTAAATCTGGAAAGTGGTCGCTTCTTTCAGTTCTCTGTTGCCAGGACCCCTCTGCAGGACCACGTGGAGCTCTGCTTGGGTATATAGCCAGAAAAAACGCCCTGAGGCGGATTTTTATACAGGGAACTTGAAAAGAGCTAGAAATGGTCCAAGGCAACCAATGATTTACAGCTCAAGTGCTGAGGTCACTTCCCCAGGGACAGATAGGCTGCTCAAGGCTCCCCACTCCCACTGGTGAGCTCAGAAACTTCCTTCTATCCAAGTAAGGCAATGGCCAACACAGGAACTACACACAGCCCAGAATACAGCAAAGCCTATATACTGGTCTTAACTAGTCGAGCAAAGGCGGAAAACAAGGAGTATTTTTTTTGTTTTTTGTTTTTAGGAAAGCACACAGAAATGCAGTTAAGCAAACAGTAAAATTGATTTACACAGGCTAGCACACTTTAGTGGGCAGCCTCAGCAGTTAAATTAGCAAAAACAGTATTATTCGACCAGAGTCGACCAAAATGCTACTTTTAAGTGCAGATACTTTAGAAATCAGCAGATAGACACAAAAACAGTTATATCTAGTTAAATGAAAGCCAGAGAGGACAATGCAGATAAAAAAGCCAAAAATACTTAAATCTGGAAAGTGGTCGCTTCTTTCAGTTCTCTGTTGCCAGGACCCCTCTGCAGGACCACGTGGAGCTCTGCTTGGGTATATAGCCAGAAAAAACGCCGTGAGGCGGATTTTTATACAGGGAACTTGAAAAGAGCTAGAAATGGTCCAAGGCAACCAAAGATTTACAGCTCAAGTGCTGAGGTCATTTCCCCCAGGGGCAGATAGGCAGCCCAAGGCTACCCACTCCCACTGGTGAGCTCAGAAACTTCCTTCTATCCAAGTAAGGCAATGGCCAACACAGGAACTACACACAGCCCAGAATACAGCAAAGCCTGTATACTGGTCTTAACTAGTCGAGCAAAGGCGGAAAACAAGGAGTATTTTTTTTGTTTTTTTAGGAAAGCACACAGAAATGCAGTTAAGCAAACAGTAAAATTGATTTACACAGGCTAGCACACTTTAGTGGGCAGCCTCAGCAGTTAAATTAGCAAAAACAGTATTATTCGACCAGAGTCGACCAAAATGCTACTTTTAAGTGCAGATACTTTAGAAATCAGCAGATAGACACAAAAACAGTTATATCTAGTTAAATGAAAGCCAGAGAGGACAATGCAGATAAAAAGCCAAAAATACTTAAATCTGGAAAGTGGTCGCTTCTTTCAGTTCTCTGTTGCCAGGACCCTCTGCAGGACCACGTGGAGCTCTGCTTGGGTATATAGCCAGAAAACGCCCTGAGGCGGATTTTTATACAGGGAACTTGAAAAGAGCTAGAAATGGTCCAAGGCAACCAATGATTTACAGCTCAAGTGCTGAGGTCACTTCCCCAGGGACAGATAGGCTGCTCAAGGCTCCCCACTCCCACTGGTGAGCTCAGAAACTTCCTTCTATCCAAGTAAGGCAATGGCCAACACAGGAACTACACACAGCCCAGAATACAGCAAAGCCTGTATACTGGTCTTAACTAGTCGAGCAAAGGCGGGAAAACAAGGAGTATTTTTTTTTTGTTTTGTTTTTTTAGGAAAGCACACAGAAATGCAGTTAAGCAAACAGTAAAATCGATTTACACAGGCTAGCACACTTTAGTGGGCAGCCTCAGCAGTTAAATTAGCAAAAAAACAGTATTATTCGACCAGAGTCGACCAAAATGCTACTTTTAAGTGCAGATACTTTAGAAATCAGCAGATAGACACAAAAACAGTTATATCTAGTTAAATGAAAGCCAGAGAGGACAATGCAGATAAAAAAAGCCAAAAAATACTTAAATCTGGAAAGTGGTCGCTTCTTTCAGTTCTCTGTTGCCAGGACCCCTCTGCAGGACCACGTGGAGCTCTGCTTGGGTATATAGCCAGAAAAAAAACGCCCTGAGGCGGATTTTTATACAGGGAACTTGAAAAGAGCTAGAAATGGTCCAAGGCAACCAATGATTTACAGCTCAAGTGCTGAGGTCACTTCCCCAGGGACAGATAGGCTGCTCAAGGCTCCCCACTCCCACTGGTGAGCTCAGAAACTTCCTTCTATCCAAGTAAGGCAATGGCCAACACAGGAACTACACACAGCCCAGAATACAGCAAAGCCTGTATACTGGTCTTAACTAGTCGAGCAAAGGCGGAAAACAACGAGTATTTTTTTTTTGTTTTTGTTTTTAGGAAAGCACACAGAAATGCAGTTAAGCAAACAGTAAAATTGATTTACACAGGCTAGCACACTTTAGTGGGCAGCCTCAGCAGTTAAATTAGCAAAAAAACAGTATTATTCGACCAGAATCGATCAAAATGCTACTTTTAAGTGCAGATACTTTAGAAATCAGCAGATAGACACAAAACAGTTATATCTAGTTAAATGAAAGCCAGAGAGGACAATGCAGATAAAAAAGCCAAAAATACTTAAATCTGGAAAGTGGTCGCTTCTTTCAGTTCTCTGTTGCCAGGACCCCTCTGCAGGACCACGTGGAGCTCTGCTTGGGTATATAGCCAGAAAAAACGCCCTGAGGCGGATTTTTATACAGGGAACTTGAAAAGAGCTAGAAATGGTCCAAGGCAACCAAAGATTTACAGCTCAAGTGCTGAGGTCATTTCCCCCAGGGACAGATAGGCTGCTCAAGGCTTCCCACTCCCACTGGTGAGCTCAGAAACTTCCTTCTATCCAAGTAAGGCAATGGCCAACACAGGAACTACACACAGCCCAGAATACAGCAAAGCCTGTATACTGGTCTTAACTAGTCGAGCAAAGGCGGGAAAACAAGGAGTATTTTTTTTTGTTTTTTTAGGAAAGCACACAGAAATGCAGTTAAGCAAACAGTAAAATTGATTTACACAGGCTAGCACACTTTAGTGGGCAGCCTCAGCAGTTAAATTAGCAAAAAAACAGTATTATTCGACCAGAGTCGACCAAAATGCTACTTTTAAGTGCAGATACTTTAGAAATCAGCAGATAGACACAAAACAGTTATATCTAGTTAAATGAAAGCCAGAGAGGACAATGCAGATAAAAAGCCAAAAATACTTAAATCTGGAAAGTGGTCGCTTCTTTCAGTTCTCTGTTGCCAGGACCCCTCTGCAGGACCACGTGGAGTTCTGCTTGGGTATATAGCCAGAAAAAACGCCCTGAGGCGGATTTTTATACAGGAACTTGAAAAGAGCTAGAAATGGTCCAAGGCAACCAATGATTTACAGCTCAAGTGCTGAGGTCACTTCCCCCAGGGACAGATAGGCTGCTCAAGGCTCCCCACTCCCACTGGTGAGCTCAGAAACTTCCTTCTATCCAAGTAAGGCAATGGCCAACACAGGAACTACACACAGCCCAGAATACAGCAAAGCCTGTATACTGGTCTTAACTAGTCGAGCAAAGGCGGGAAAACAAGGAGTATTTTTTGTTTTTTTAGGAAAGCACACAGAAATGCAGTTAAGCAAACAGTAAAATCGATTTACACAGGCTAGCACACTTTAGTGGGCAGCCTCAGCAGTTAAATTAGCAAAAACAGTATTATTCGACCAGAGTCGACCAAAATGCTACTTTTAAGTGCAGATACTTTAGAAATCAGCAGATAGACACAAAACAGTTATATCTAGTTAAATGAAAGCCAGAGAGGACAATGCAGATAAAAAGCCAAAAATACTTAAATCTGGAAAGTGGTCGCTTCTTTCAGTTCTCTGTTGCCAGGACCCTCTGCAGGACCACGTGGAGCTCTGCTTGGGTATATAGCCAGAAAAACGCCCTGAGGCGGATTTTTATACAGGAACTTGAAAAGAGCTAGAAATGGTCCAAGGCAACCAATGATTTACAGCTCAAGTGCTGAGGTCACTTCCCCCAGGGACAGATAGGCTGCTCAAGGCTCCCCACTCCCACTGGTGAGCTCAGAAACTTCCTTCTATCCAAGTAAGGCAATGGCCAACACAGGAACTACACACAGCCCAGAATACAGCAAAGCCTGTATACTGGTCTTAACTAGTCGAGCAAAGGCGGGAAAACAAGGAGTATTTTTTTTTGTTTTTTTAGGAAAGCACACAGAAATTCAGTTAAGCAAACAGTAAAATCGATTTACACAGGCTAGCACACTTTAGTGGGAAGCCTCAGCAGTTAAATTAGCAAAAAAACAGTATTATTCGACCAGAGTCAACCAAAATGCTACTTTTAAGTGCAGATACTTTAGAAATCAGCAGATAGACACAAAAACAGTTATATCTAGTTAAATGAAAGCCAGAGAGGACAATGCAGATAAAAAAAGCCAAAAAATACTTAAATCTGGAAAGTGGTCGCTTCTTTCAGTTCTCTGTTGCCAGGACCCCTCTGCAGGACCACGTGGAGCTCTGCTTGGGTATATAGCCAGAAAAAACGCCCTGAGGCGGATTTTTATACAGGGAACTTGAAAAGAGCTAGAAATGGTCCAAGGCAACCAAAGATTTACAGCTCAAGTGCTGAGGTCATTTCCCCCAGGGACAGATAGGCTGCTCAAGGCTCCCCACTCCCACTGGTGAGCTCAGAAACTTCCTTCTATCCAAGTAAGGCAATGGCCAACACAGGAACTACACACAGCCCAGAATACAGCAAAGCCTGTATACTGGTCTTAACTAGTCGAGCAAAGGCGGAAAACAAGGAGTATTTTTTTTTTGTTTTTGTTTTTAGGAAAGCACACAGAAATGCAGTTAAGCAAACAGTAAAATCGATTTACACAGGCTAGCACACTTTAGTGGGCAGCCTCAGCAGTTAAATTAGCAAAAACAGTATTATTCGACCAGAGTCGACCAAAATGCTACTTTTAAGTGCAGATACTTTAGAAATCAGCAGATAGACACAAAAACAGTTATATCTAGTTAAATGAAAGCCAGAGAGGACAATGCAGATAAAAAAAGCCAAAAATACTTAAATCTGGAAAGTGGTCGCTTCTTTCAGTTCTCTGTTGCCAGGACCCTCTGCAGGACCACGTGGAGCTCTGCTTGGGTATATAGCCAGAAAAAACACCCTGAGGCGGATTTTTATACAGGGAACTTAAAAAGAGCTAGAAATGGTCCAAGGCAACCAATGATTTACAGCTCAAGTGCTGAGGTCACTTCCCCAGGGACAGATAGGCTGCTCAAGGCTCCCCACTCCCACTGGTGAGCTCAGAAACTTCCTTCTATCCAAGTAAGGCAATGGCCAACACAGGAACTACACACAGCCCAGAATACAGCAAAGCCTGTATACTGGTCTTAACTAGTCGAGCAAAGGCGGAAAACAAGGAGTATTTTTTTTGTTTTTGTTTTTAGGAAAGCACACAGAAATGCAGTTAAGCAAACAGTAAAATCGATCTACACAGGCTAGCACACTTTAGTGGGCAGCCTCAGCAGTTAAATTAGCAAAAACAGTATTATTCGACCAGAGTCGACCAAAATGCTACTTTTAAGTGCAGATACTTTAGAAATCAGCAGATAGACACAAAACAGTTATATCTAGTTAAATGAAAGCCAGAGAGGACAATGCAGATAAAAAAGCCAAAAATACTTAAATCTGGAAAGTGGTCGCTTCTTTCAGTTCTCTGTTGCCAGGACCCCTCTGCAGGACCACGTGGAGCTCTGCTTGGGTATATAGCCAAAATAAACGCCCTGAGGCGGATTTTTATACAGGGAACTTGAAAAGTGCTAGAAATGGTCCAAGGCAACCAATGATTTACAGCTCAAGTGCTGAGGTCACTTCCCCAGGGACAGATAGGCTGCTCAAGGCTCCCCACTCCCACTGGTGAGCTCAGAAACTTCCTTCTATCCAAGTAAGGCAATGGCCAACACAGGAACTACACACAGCCCAGAATACAGCAAAGCCTGTATACTGGTCTTAACTAGTCGAGCAAAGGCGGAAAACAAGGAGTATTTTTTTTGTTTTTGTTTTTAGGAAAGCACACAGAAATGCAGTTAAGCAAACAGTAAAATCGATTTACACAGGCTAGCACACTTTAGTGGGCAGCCTCAGCAGTTAAATTAGCAAAACAACAGTATTATTCGACCAGAGTCGACCAAAATGCTACTTTTAAGTGCAGATACTTTAGAAATCAGCAGATAGACACAAAAACAGTTATATCTAGTTAAATGAAAGCCAGAGAGGACAATGCAGATAAAAAGCCAAAAATACTTAAATCTGGAAAGTGGTCGCTTCTTTCAGTTCTCTGTTGCCAGGACCCCTCTGCAGGACCACGTGGAGCTCTGCTTGGGTATATAGCCAGAAAAAAACGCCCTGAGGCGGATTTTTATACAGGGAACTTGAAAAGAGCTAGAAATGGTCCAAGGCAACCAATGATTTAAAGCTCAAGTGCTGAGGTCACTTCCCCCAGGGATAGATAGGCTGCTCAAGGCTCCCCACTCCCACTGGTGAGCTCAGAAACTTCCTTCTATCCAAGTAAGGCAATGGCCAACACAGGAACTACACACAGCCCAGAATACAGCAAAGCCTGTATACTGGTCTTAACTAGTCGAGCAAAGGCGGGAAAACAAGGAGTATTTTTTTATTTTGTTTTTAGGAAAGCACACAGAAATGCAGTTAAGCAAACAGTAAAATCGATTTACACAGGCTAGCACACTTTAGTGGGCAGCCTCAGCAGTTAAATTAGCAAAAAACAGTATTATTCGACCAGAGTCGACCAAAATGCTACTTTTAAGTGCAGATACTTTAGAAATCAGCAGATAGACACAAAAACAGTTATATCTAGTTAAATGAAAGCCAGAGAGGACAATGCAGATAAAAAAGCCAAAAATACTTAAATCTGGAAAGTGGTCGCTTCTTTCAGTCCTCTGTTGCCAGGACCCCTCTGCAGGACCACGTGGAGCTCTGCTTGGGTATATAGCCAGAAAAACGCCCTGAGGCGGATTTTTATACAGGGAACTTGAAAAGAGCTAGAAATGGTCCAAGGTAACCAATGATTTACAGCTCAAGTGCTGAGGTCACTTCCCCAGGGACAGATAGGCTGCTCAAGGCTCCCCACTCCCACTGGTGAGCTCAGAAACTTCCTTCTATCCAAGTAAGGCAATGGCCAACACAGGAACTACACACAGCCCAGAATACAGCAAAGCCTGTATACTGGTCTTAACTAGTCGAGCAAAGGCGGAAAACAAGGAGTATTTTTTTTGTTTTTGTTTTTAGGAAAACACACAGAAATGCAGTTAAGCAAACAGTAAAATCGATTTACACAGGCTAGCACACTTTAGTGGGCAGCCTCAGCAGTCAAATTAGCAAAAAAACAGTATTATCCGACCAGAGTCGACCAAAATGCTACTTTTAAGTGCAGATACTTTAGAAATCAGCAGATAGACACAAAAACAGTTATATCTAGTTAAATGAAAGCCAGAGAGGACAATGCAGATAAAAAA
Source organism: Protopterus annectens (assembly GCF_019279795.1). Taxonomy (NCBI): domain Eukaryota; kingdom Metazoa; phylum Chordata; order Ceratodontiformes; family Protopteridae; genus Protopterus; species Protopterus annectens. The sequence continues at coordinate 1,542,319,321 of NC_056728.1, read as the reverse complement.
AGCCAAAAAATACTTAAATCTGGAAAGCGGTCGCTTCTTTCAGTTCTCTGTTGCCAGGACCCCTCTGCAGGACCACGTGGAGCTCTGCTTGGGTATATAGCCAGAAAAAACGCCCTGAGGCGGATTTTTATACAGGGAACTTGAAAAGAGCTAGAAATGGTCCAAGGCAACCAATGATTTACAGCTCAAGTGCTGAGGTCACTTCCCCCAGGGAGAGATAGGCTGCTCAAGGCTCCCCACTCCCACTGGTGAGCTCAGAAACTTCCTTCTATCCAAGTAAGGCAATGGCCAACACAGGAACTACACACAGCCCAGAATACAGCAAAGCCTGTATACTGGTCTTAACTAGTCGAGCAAAGGCGGAAAACAAGGAGTATTTTTTTTTGTTTTTTGTTTTTTTAGGAAACACACAGAAATGCAGTTAAGCAAACAGTAAAATCGATTTACACAGGCTAGCACAATTTAGTGGGCAGCCTCAGCAGTTAAATTAGCAAAAAAACAGTATTATTCGACCAGAGTCGACCAAAATGCTACTTTTAAGTGCAGATACTTTAGAAATCAGCAGATAGACACAACAACAGTTATATCTAGTTAAATGAAAGCCAGAGAGGACAATGCAGATAAAAAAGCCAAAAATACTTAAATCTGGAAAGTGGTCGCTTCTTTCAGTTCTCTGTTGCCAGGACCCCTCTGCAGGACCACGTGGAGCTCTGCTTGGGTATATAGCCAGAAAAAACGCCCTGAGGCGGATTTTTATACCGGGAACTTGAAAAGAGCTAGAAATGGTCTAAGGCAACCAAAGATTTACAGCTCAAGTGCTGAGGTCACTTCCCCCAGGGACAGATAGGCTGCTCAAGGCTCCCCACTCCCACTGGTGAGCTCAGAAACTTCCTTCTATCCAAGTAAGGCAATGGCCAACACAGGAACTACACACAGCCCAGAATACAGCAAAGCCTGTATACTGGTCTTAACTAGTCGAGCAAAGGCGGGAAAACAAGGAGTATTTTTTTTTTTTGTTTTTTTAGGAAAGCACACAGAAATGCAGTTAAGCAAACAGTAAAATCAATTTACACAGGCTAGCACACTTTAGTGGGCAGCCTCAGCAGTTAAATTAGCAAAAAAACAGTATTATTCGACCAGAGTCGACCAAAATGCTACTTTTAAGTGCAGATACTTTAGAAATCAGCAGATAGACACAAAAACAGTTATATCTAGTTAAATGAAAGCCAGAGAGGACAATGCAGATAAAAAAAGCCAAAAAATACTTAAATCTGGAAAGTGGTCGCTTCTTTCAGTTCTCTGTTGCCAGGACCCCTCTATATAGAGTGCTATAAACCTGACTCAAAGTTAAAAATGCGGTAACTTCTGAGCAAGTGCAAGTACTTAATGTAGCATTATATAGAGTGCTATAAACCTGACTCAAAGTTAGAAATGCGGTAACTTCTGAGCAAGTGCAAGTACTTAATGTAGCATTATATAGAGTACTATAAACCTGACTCAAAGTTAGAAATGAGGTAACTTCTGAGCAAGTGCAAGTACTTAATGTAGCATTATATAGAGTACTATAAACCTGACTCAAAGTTAGAAATGAGGTAACTTCTGAGCAAGTGCAAGTACTTAATGTAGCATTATATAGAGTACTATAAACCTGACTCAAAGTTAGAAATGCGGTAACTTCTGAGCAAGTGCAAGTACTTAATGTAGCATTATATAGAGTGCTATAAACCTGACTCAAAGTTAAAAATGCAGTAACTTCTGAGCAAGTGCAAGTACTTAATGTAGCATTATATAGACTGCTATAAACCTGACTCAAAGTTAGAAATGCGGTAACTTCTGAGCAAGTGCAAGTACTTAATGTAGCATTATATAGAGTACTATAAACCTGACTCAAAGTTAGAAATGAGGTAACTTCTGAGCAAGTGCAAGTACTTAATGTAGCATTATATAGAGTACTATAAACCTGACTCAAAGTTAGAAATGAGGTAACTTCTGAGCATGTGCAAGTACTTAATGTAGCATTATATAGAGTGCTATAAAGCTGTGGTGGGTCAGCCCACAGGTGGCAAGAGTAAAACTGTGGATGCAACTGAAAGAAAGAGCAACGATGCCTGTTTATTTCTGTCCCTGACTACAAATAAATCTTCTGTTATATACCATCAAAAAGATAAACCCCGGGATTCAATAAAGCCTACACTAAGTGTACACTTAGTGTACACGACATGTATTCAGTAAAATTCTTATCTCATTTTTGTGCTTTCTAGTCACTCAGAAAGATTACGCTAAGTGTACATGTAGTCCACACTTTCTGGTAACCTTGACGAATCCCTGACAATATTTAAAGAAGCAAAAATATTAATAGGAAAACTAAAATTGGGAGGAAGAAGGTGTGTGTTATGTCTGTGCTGTCTGTTCCTCAGAACAGTGTACTCTTAGTGTAGGCTTTATTGAATCTAGCACAAAATGTGTAATTAAATATATTTATAGGTGAGGTTACCCCTGTAGACATGATTAAGGTACCTGTGATGCATAATAGAAGAAGACAGATGCGAAGTCAGAGGTAGGATGTGGAAAAAGGGGGCAGCAGAGACAGCTGTGCCAGGTGCAAGCTTTCAGAGGACATGATCAGTCCTGTAGAAGAAGTGTAGATTGATCTCTGCAAGTCAGTATGATTGCTGGGAATCATTTATGCACTTGTACATGACATTGCAGCTGCTAAAATGATTTAAAATACTGCCTACATTGTTTGAGAGGTGGGAGATTGTTTTTTCTTTTGGCTGGTCAATCCTGGTTGATGAAGGTGTGCAGGCTAAGGGGTTGCCCAAGCTGCTAATTATACCAGCTGTAGCTCAACATAAATGTTAGACTTTTTTCTGTCAACAACTACTGCAACAACAACAATAAAATTAGGTGTATGTATGTTTAAATGAGGAGCATCCCTGTTCGGTAGAGACTGGATAGAGAAAATTGACTTGAGCTGATATTCTTGTAAGGCACTAAAGTTAATACTACAGGATAAACAGTAACATTACATCAGAAAGAGAGAAGCAACTGTTAGCATAAGAAAAAAAATAACTGTTTGGTAATGGAATTGCAACATTTGAAAAGAAAAAGCCATGGCTGAATAAAAATTAAATTGAGATCTTATATTTCACAAACCTCATCCACTGTCCGTATACAATTAGACCTAAAGTGGGACTGGGACTGCAATAAGTGAAAGCACCTGGATACTATCTAAGATAGAATGAAGTGAGGGGTCCAGAACTGTCAAACCTGGTTTCAAGAATACATTATTTATTTTTGGTGATTTCAGTGTTAATGTTAATCCACTGTTATATTGTTTGTTTGTGTCTTTCGGCTTTTCCCAGTTAGGGGTCGCCACAGCGGAACTCCGGTCCGCTAATGTTTGGTAGTGGATTTTTACGTACCGGGTTACCAGCCCTGACGCACAACCTTCAACAAAGGCATGCCCCATTCATGTATGCCTCCACACAGAAGACGCTCTAGCTGAGAATCGAACGGGACAACATCTTGCTGTGAGGCGACAACGCTACCGCAGCACCACCACCGCAGTATTAATCCACTGTTATATATGGTGCAGTATATATCACCAGCTGGAGATCTATAAATCTCCAACAGTAAAGTAGCACATTACAAAGAATGAATTCTTGCAAGAATATCAGAAGATGGAAATGAAAGAACAGCCAGTTTCTGGCTGTAAATGACCACAAAGGTTTGTTTCAGTGTCATTTATGTTCTTGGAATGGGCTATGCTGAAGCCATGTGACAAAGATACATAGATTATTTTCTATGGGGAATTCCAAATGCACAGTGTTACCTTAATGATGTCCTGCTGACCGACAGAGATTGATAGCTATCACATGAATAATGTATGGGTAGTTCTTAAAACAACTGAAAGGGTGTTGCTGTGAACAGAGAAAATATGGGTTATTTAAAGGAAGTTTATTGTGATTATGTCATTGATAGAACTGGGCTGCACAAATCACAAGACAAGAATGATGCTGTGTAAAGACTTCCAAATCACATGGCATGTCACAAGGGTGTAGCCAGGCTTACTCTGTACTCTACTGAGAACATTTTTTTCAGGGCATCATATTAACATGTCTTTTTTCAGGTCATATTATGTCTACAAATGTCTAAATGAATGCCTTTAACATAAGATTCAATATTGCTATTCTAAAAACTATATATTTAATAGTTTTATGAAGAACAGCTGAAAATGTTACTTATATTTATTAAATGTTTGGTGACAGCATTTTGAGAAATGTGTCAATTTTTAAGAGATAGGTGCAGGGGGGGTAACACTAACAGCTTGTGAATACAAAATGGAATATGCTAGCTATACCCCTGGCATGTCACAATTGAGATCATATTTAGGACTAGTAAAATCTTACCACAGGTATTTGCTGATGTTTCTGATGCTTCCACAGTAGCTAAATGCATTGCTGCAGAAAACAGCTATATATATATATATGTATATATATATATATATATATATATATATATATATATATATGTGTGTGTGTGTGTGTATGGGTTACCTTCAGTTCACCGAACGTCCACTTCCCCAACACGCAGTTCACTGTCACTAGAACACCGACACTTCAAATCACCGACATCCAGAAAGCTGACGTTTCCCAGGTGGTAAGCAACTGTTTGCCCTTCTACTTGAACTTTGCCCCTTACCCCTGCGGTAATGCATTCTCAGAGTTGGTATATTTAGTAAGGGGGTGTGGGGTGCGCAGCTTCCCACATCGGTGAGTTTAGTTTTTCTTTGGGGTAGTTCCTTCTGTCGGGATGGCCAAGTGTTTACTTACCTCGTGGGAAATGTCGGCTTTGCAAATGTTGGTGATCTGAAGTGTCTGTGTTCTGGTGTCAGTGAACTGTGTGTCGGGGAAGTGGATGTTCGGTGAACTGAAGGCAATCCATATTTATATATAGATCTAGTGATCCAGACTGATCCTACTAAACACTGATGATCCTAACATTAATAAGTTAATGTTGACAACACAACATCAACATGCTTCTGTGCATGCTCCAAGGATGAACTTTGGACCATGCAGAGTAAAAAACATCTTTTTTTGCAGGAGGACAAGCCTCACTGTATCTTCCATATGAGAGACAGCTTCTCCACAACCCCTACTGATTATATATACTAACTGTGAGATCACACAATCCCTGAGGAAAGGGCATATTCCCCAAAAGGGTAATTGTTGATCTCACACAGCTGTCAACCATCTGTTCTGTCAACCATACTGTGTTGACAAAACAGAGGTCGACTAAAACTCAAATCGACCAAAAACAATCCATTTATACATATTTTGCATTTGGTGTGTCTATATACTTGTGCAATCTTGCACATAAAACGTCTCTCTCTCTTTATATATGTATATATATATATATATATATATATATATATATATATATAGATATATATACATATGGGTTACCTACAGTTCACAGAAAGTCCACTTCCCCAACACCAGAACACCGACACTTCAGATCACTGACAATCGCTAAGCCAATGTTTCCTGCGAGGTAATGATTCCTTGTATTCCAATGATTCCTTGTATGCCAGACTGCATAGATCACCTCACAGTAGTCTCTAGGTAATTGAGTTTATTGAGTTTGATAGAGTATTTTTATCATGCTTGGGGTAGCACTTTCTAATCTTGGCTATGACTTTTTTTTTCTTTTGTTGTACAACCTGTTTATGTTTGGATTCCACCAGGGAGATTTGTTTTTTGAGTTAGTTCTGGACTTATTTCTGGTAGGTAGCTGTCTCTGCATTTATTGACTTGATCGTACAGGGTTTCTTTGAAAAGGTCTGCATAGGCATCTGTGTTCTCAGGGTTTGAGGGAGCTTGAAATGTTGATAGATTGTTATTCAAAAGTAGGAAGTTTGCCTTAGAATAGTTCCTAAATGTTACAGGGTTAGCCGGGGTCACAGAACTGACTTTTATTATGCAGGAGGCAGCTTTGTGGTCTGACCATACCAGAGAGGACACTACACTGGTGGGGGTTACAGCATTCTCCATGTTTGTGAGTACTAGGTCAAGTATGTTTGCAACCCTAATGAGCATTTGGACTATCTGGTACAAGCTGTTTGTGTTTAAAAAGTCCAGAAATCTCTCGGCCTGTAAGTTTTGGCGTCATGTAAGTATCTCACTTTGTAGTGGGGTAGTTGAAGTCACCTATGAATATGGTATTGGGCTGACTGATTAGGGCCTGCAGTATGAATTAAGGGTTACTTTGGTTATTGAGGATACCTATAGCTTGCAAGAATATGATATGGGACATGCCTTTGGCAATCTAGGCATGGAGAAGCTCAGGTGTATAATCCTGTTTGACAAGTCTTCAGGTCAGTTTGTTGCTGATATAGATTGAGACACCTCCACATTTGGGCCCTGTCTGTGCAGTACCTGGCCTGAATGTGTGGAATATTTTTTAGCCTGCACTACTGGGTTGCTGTCTGCAATTTTAAACCATGTCTCAGTAACTGCACAGATGTCCATATTCTCCAGAGTGAGGAGAGCCTGGAGGGAGTGGAGTTTCTTGATTAGGCTCTTGGCACTTGAGTGGTAACACATTTAGATTCCCTTGGATTGGTTTTACTATGTCAGAAGTTTTTTTTCTTTTTCAGTTTGGCATTGCCTAAAAGAGGCACTATAGGGAGGATAATGTTTTAGCTAATATTCTTGGCAAATCAACGTGGTCTGCTGGCCATATCCACCCATGCTGACAAATATTGTACCCCCTTGGATTGACACCAGAAACTAAGTCAATTTTTTAAAAAGTCCGTCATCTTTTGTAAATATTGCGGCATCATCCTTGATGAAGGTAGAATGCTGGTCAATGCTAAGCACATACCAGACTGAGACACATAGTCTGAAAGCTCCACAGTGTCTCTCTTCATATAGTGCAGGAAGTTATGTCTCAGGTCATTTATACCCACATTGACTATGACCTATGTCATACTGGTATTTGTAGTCTAATGACTTGGGTGTGTGGGTGACTTGGTGGTTCCTGGCCCCTGATTGACAACTGACCTTGATTTTCTCCTTATGTAATCTTATAAGTGGGACATCTGTATGTCTAAGTGGATTCTCCTATGATTAAAATATTTAGTAATTTGTTGGCTTGTCTTGTGGGCTTTGTTGCTGAGGCTCCAAAGTTTGTGGCTCTATGTGTTGTTTTGTGTGTTGTTCTGGTAGAGTGTTTTCAGGGTTGCTGAGGATTCTTTTTGTAGGACAAATGTGTAGGAAATCTTTGGGATTTAGGAAGGCTGTTTTAAGTGCATCAGCATATGCTGGTCAATATTTTGGGTCAGTATTATTCTTGGTGAGTGTAATGCTTACTTTATTGACAACCTGATTGCTTGTGTGAGACTCTTGCCCCAGTGACATTGTGTAATTACATCTCTCACATCCAGTGTTGTTTATTCTAAGGATTAGCTGGCTGTCAGTGGACATGTGGCAATTTCTACATTGTCTCAGGGTGCCCATATCTACCAAGCTGCTGGCAGAGAAACTGGGAAAGTGGCCATTCATGGTGAACTACAAAAGGATATTACAGAAGGCTAACGTGGGCACTGTGAGGGCAGAAACTAGAACTAAGATATGTATGACTGAAGTCATGCAACAGTACTCCTCAGAGTGCAAGCAAGTTCTTCGTTGCGTAGCTTAGTACTGGGTAAAGTTACAGGGAAAGTTTTATAAGTTTCTAAGTTGCCTGTTTCTATACAAGGCACTGCTAAATGCCACTGTTGTGATGAGCAATGGAATTTATAGAAGCACCAACTAAAAATCTCTCTGGCCAATGACATGATCTCACTTTAAGTCTACCTGTGTATTTACTAACTCAGACAGACCAGGCTACCTTTCTACTTTGGCTTAGTGTCTTGTGTTGTGGCTTATGTAAAACAACATGATGGCCTTAACAAGAGAGGAGAACACTCTGGATAAGGTGTACACAAGTATAAAACTGGCCTACAAACCAGTACCTTATCCACATCTGGGCAACTCAGACCATGTGGCCATCATGCTGCTTCCTGCATTCACACCACTGCTGAAAAGGGACAAACCTACAATGAAACAAGTAAGGATATGGCCTGAGGGAGCAGTCTTGTCACTATAGGACTGCTTCAAATGTATGACCTGGCTAGTGTTTAGAGAGGCAACTGTAAAGAACCATCATATTGACCTGAAGGAGTATATGGAATCTGTAATGGCCTATATTTCAAAATGTGTTGATGATATAACAGTCATCAAATGTATCACCATGCATGCTAATCAGACCTCCCAACCGTTCCGAATTACTCGGTTTTTACCAAGTTTTGGGGTCCAAATAAAGGGGTGCCACGATTCCCGAGTGGCACCCCTTCATTTCCGATTTTTCTTTGCTTTTTTAAAATTTTCTCGCTGTCGGAGCTGACGTCATCACGTGCGCAATGACATCAGCTCCGTCAGGCTACCAGCCAGTCGGAATTGAACTCAAGGAGCTCACATCATCATTTCCAGCTGGCTGACTTAAGTTGTAAAACGGCGGGAATTGCAAGCTGGCGGGCCGCACTTGTGCAGAGCAGTTCACCGAGGGATTACTGAACAGAAACAGGAGCTGAAACGCTTGTGCAGAGCAGTTTGCCGAGCCGGGATTACTTTGAACAGAAACAGGGATTAATGGCAGCAACTGAACAGAAGCTGAAACGGGGATATGGCAGCAACGGCAGGGAAACAGGGATTAATGGCAGCAACTGAACATAAGCTGAAACGGGGATATGGCAGCAACGGCAGGGAAACAGGGATTAATGGCAGCAACTGAACAGAAGCTGAAAAGGGGATATGGCAGCAACGGGTAAGGAACCTGTGTGCTGAAACGGGGATATGGCAGCAACAGGTAAGGAACCTGTGTGCTGAAACGGGGATATGGCAGCAACGGGTAAGAAACGTGTGTGTGTGTGTGTGTGTGAGTGTGAAAATGCCCCCATATAATACACTTGGTGGCACCCCCATATAATACACTTGGTGGCTAGAGGTATTCAGGCTCAAACCCTGTACCTTTAGTACAGGGTAAAAAGAGCCTACTATCCCTAGCCACCACCATTTCTGAGTGAGTTGAGAGCTATGATGAGAAGTGAGAACATTGTTTTTCTTTAACAGTTGAAAGTTATGTTCTGAGCTTTGTCTAGATTTTTTTTTTGTACTAAGAGTTGAGAGAGCTATGATGAAAAGTAAGAACATGTTTTTTTTGTGCTAAGTGTTTAGAGCTATGATAAGAAGTGAGCACACAATTTGTATTCCCCTATTATTGTTTTTGTGCTAACAGTTCAGAGATATGGTGAGTGAGAACTGAATTTGTATTCCCCTATTGGCTTTGTTGTTTGTCCAAGTTTTTTGTGTTGAGGTTAAGAGCTATGTTGAGAAGTGAGAAATGAATTCAGTAAATGATGGCTATTAAGTTTCAGTCTTCCTAATTTTCAGGCAGCTGCTGATATGGGATAGTGGTATGTTGTTCTGAATGTAGTGCATAGAGTCCTGGGTTCAAAACCTGCCAGTGAAATGCATGATGGTAGCACAACATTTTATTCTAGCAACTTTACAAAATTATACAAGCAATGTTTAAAATGTGTCCCTGGTTTTTGACCTTTTGTCCCCCTCCCCCCCAAAAAAAATGAAATTGAAAATAAGTGTGAGACGCTGTGCAAGATGCCTATGGCTTACACTACTGTCATTCTATTTATAGTGTGGGTGTGGAAGCAGACTTTTATGATGGAAAAGTTCTGAATTGTGCAGTTTTGTCATTATTGGTTCATGTGTTTTTGTTTCATTGCCTACAGTACAGATTACTGGTAAAATGTTCAAACAATAAATTTAAAATGCTCTAACATGTGTGTTGTATTATACAAGGAATATAATTTAATAAAGTCAGGAAGGTGTATAAAGAAAAGAACACATGTATGTTTCTTGTTTTGTGTGCAAGGGGCCAATGATTTGAAAACAGCCCAAAGGTAATCTTTATCCACCACTGGCCAGATGCATTTTCTTTGGATGTGGTGTGGGTTTCAATGCTGTTTCAATGAATATGAGTTTCAAGGGCAAAGTTTAATGTCAAGCCTATTTTCATTGTGAGACAGTATTGCTTTGTTTACCAGATGATGTCTTTTAGTGTTTCTGCATTGTTGTGCTGTAAAATGTAAAAATAAAATTCAAATCATTGTAAAAGTAAAGCAGTATGCATACATTAGTGTTTATGGTAAATGGGGCAAAATAGCCAGGTAACAGGACACTGGAATGGCTGCAGGGGGACTCTGGTGCCATGTTTTGGTTGTCTGTTCTTCAGTTTGCATTCGAAAGTTGGTATCCCACAATTACATTGGAGTGGGTGAGGTTACATAATTATATATGCAAATTAGATGTTAATCAACGTACAGATTTGTACCTATTTTTCATGGGCCTTGTCCAGATTTTTGATGTTTCCAGGTTGAGAGGCATGGTGCTAATCAGAAACCCTGGTTATCTAGTGAAGTATATGACCTCCTAAAGGCACGAAATGCTGCATTTAAATCAAAAGACAAGGATGCCCTAAGAGAGGTCACAGCAAATCTAAGTAGAGGTGTAAAGGAGGTTAAGAGGACTTACAGACATAACATTTTGGGACACTTCTCTGACCAAAGGGACTCCAGGCATCTCTGGGAAGGCATACAAGCCATAACCAACTACATGCCTGCATCCTCCCCATGTGATGACAACACAGAATTTCTGAACAAACTAAACACTTCAGCAGATTTGATATGGATAGCAACACTGTGCCAAATAAGCTTCCTGTCAAACAGGGTGAGGAGGTGCTGTGTCTAAGAACATCTGATCTACTGAAGACCCTGAGGCAAGTAAACACAAGAAAAGCAGCTGGTCCTGATAACATTATGGGAAAGCTTCTAAGAGACTGTGCTACCCAACTGTTCAATGTACTAACAGATATATTCACTACATCCCTGCAACTAGCCATTGCACCCAGTTGCTTCAAAACTACAACACGCATTCCCTTACCCAAGAAATCCCAGCTGACAAGTCTAAATGATTATCAGCCAGTTGCTCTTACGTCAACAGTAATGAAGTGTTTTTAGTGATTGATCAAGAACCATACCTCTTCAAGCCTACCTGCAATGCTGGATACATTACAATTTGCTTATGGATCTAACCGCTGCATGACTGATGTAATAGCACTTCATGAATCCTTGGCACATCTATTGAACAAGAATTGCTATGTCAGAATGCTGTTCATCGATTTTAGTTCCACCTTTAAAATTGTCATCCCCCAGAATCTGATATCAAAGCTGATCCAGCTGGACATCAACACCCCCCCTATGTAACTGGATACTAGACTTTCTCATCAACAGACCCCAAAAAGTATGTGTGGGGAAATAACAGTTCAATCAGTATTACATTGAGCATGGGTGTCCTGAGTCCTCTGCTGTTCACCTCGTTGATGCACGATTGCATGGCCAAGCATGAATTTAACAAAATCATAAAGTTCCCTGATGATACCACTGTCGTAGGTCTTGTCAGAAATGGTGAGGAAACAGCCTACAGGGATGACGTGGAACATCTGATAGGCTGGTGCAACAGCAACAATCTGGTCTTAAATGTGAGGCCAAAGAATTAATAGTGGACTTCAGGAGAACTCAGGAGATACATCAACCTCTGGAAATTAAGGGGATGGCAGTGGAAAGAGTCAAAAACAATAAGTACCTGGAGATAGACATCTCAGAGGATCTATCCTGGTCGACTCATATTAGCCACACAATGAAGAAGGCACAACAACGTCTGCACTTCCTACGGAAACTGAAAAAGGTGAGCCTGTCTCACTCCATCCTGAAAGCCTTCTACAGGAGAGCCATCAAGAGCATCCTCTCAAATAACATTATAGTTTGGTATGGTGACTGCAAAGCATCTGATCAGAAGGCTCTCCTGAGGGTAGTGAGGACAGCAGAAAAAGTCATTGGTTCCTCACTCCCATCCATGGATGATCTGCATGAGACTCAGTGTGTAGAAGGGCTAGGAAGATAATCAACAGTCCCCCTCACCCTGCCCATGGCATGCACTACCACCTTTCCTCGGGCAGGCAGTATCGCAGCTTACACTGCAAAACATCTAGACTGAGCAGGAGCTTCTTCCCTCTATCTATAAGGCTGCTGAATTTGAATGCCAGACATGACAGCGAATAATCAGATCAATATGCTACTTGTTGTGAAGTATCAATTAAAGTAATTATACTGGCAATTTGCTTCAATAACTGGTACAGTTAGCCTGATCTGTTATGCTATTACTTCCTGAATGTGCAATAGTCAGGAGTGAGTCACCCCTCCACACATGTGCAATATGAACATAAAAATATATCATACTACAACTGATGAAGTGCAATATCTAAGCAATCACAATGTGAAGTCATAGTCTTTGCAATACCTACTAGTATCATATTGTCTAATGTCTTCCTGTCCAATTGTGGTAATTTATTGTGTTGTTAATATTTTAATTATTACTGTATGTGCATTAGTCTTACTGTCGTTCAAACTATGTGTTCATTGTTATGTCTTGCATGGGGACCAAAGCAATGTAATTTTGTTCAGCTTGAACTGCTGTGTATATCTGATTAACAATAAAGTTTACTTTGACTTTGACTAACAAAATTAATGTAAGCCTGTTCCCAGGAGTTGTGTTTGTATCTTCTGCAATTATTATGTATTTTAATATAGACAGACAGAGATGCACGCGCGCACACACACACACACACACACACAATCTGCCTTTATGATTGTATCAGAGTCCAACACTCCAGATAATTTTGTTGCCTTTCAGTGCATTTCTCCTGTATAGATTGAGATCAGTCAGGAATAAATGTGTAGAAGGAAGATCTTCTTCTTCTTTCGGCTTTTTCCGGTTAGGGGTCACCACAGCAGATCATCTGTCCGCTCATGATTGGCAGTGGAGTTTACGGTGTCGAGTTGCCAGCCCAACACCCAACCTTCCACAGAAGGCATACACACACACACACACTCACACCTAGGGCCAATTTAGAGTGTCCAGTCCACCTACTGCATGTCTTTGGGATGTGAGAGGAAACTGGAGCACCTGGAGGAAACCCATGCGACCACAGGGAGGACATACAGACTCCGCACAGAAGGCACCCCAGCCGAGAATCGAACCGGAGAACCTCTTGCTGTGAGGTGACAACGCTAACTGCTCCACCACCATGGCTGCCCGTAGGAGGAAGATATGAATGTAATTTTTGACTGAGCAGCAGTGTTGTCTGAATCACTGGATGCCAAGGAAAGCTTTTTAAAAGGATAATAAACCCATTGCTATATGTCCTATCGAGCTTCAGTGATGTTAAATTAATCTGATATGATACTGAATTGTTGTATTTAGCTAGGCTATGCTTTGTGCTTTTTGTTTAGAAAGTATGACTGTTCTGTTGTTGAAAAAAATCTTCAGCTTTTTGTAGACTAAAAAAGGTACATTATTTTGTTCCACTCAAATGTCTGTGCAGTGTTTTAATGCTGTGTGTAGCTGCACATGAGATAATAGTGTTAGCTTAAGAGCAGCACAGTAAATTCATGATGAGATCTTGGCCTCCCAGCTCTAGGGGTCCATGGTTCAGTATTGACTGCTGGTCTCTATCTATGTGGAGGTTGCATGTTTTCTCTGCATGTGTTTGAGTTTTCTTCAGATACTGTGGTTTCTTCTCATTTTCCACAAATATTCTGGTTGATTTGCTACTCTAAACTGTCCATATGCATACTGTAATTACCCTTGCTGTTACTGACAAGGATCCATCGACCAGCCCAATTAATGAATGAGAAATATCAATATGATATAATAGCTGACTTTGATGAACAAGTGTATTTTATTACAGAATCGTTTTAGTTAGGTCTTTAATGGGCTTTAGACTGCATCTGACTTAACAAGAAAGGTCAAGAGTTCACTTGGAATTTGAAACCATAATGTGATGGGATATACAGTAAACTCTCAGTTAACCAGAACTCAAACAATCAGAACTCTCAAACAACCAGAAAAAAAAATCAAAGAAATACAGCACAATTTTGATGTGTTGCACTTTCTGCCCCCCTCCCCCACAGAAACATACCTTACATTTTTAGAGTTTTAAAAGGGAAGATAGGAATACATTCCCTCTCTCCCCAACCTACGAACAAGTCAAACCAAACCAATAGTATAGGGTACAGCATTAGTCAGGCCAGCCTATTTTTAACAGTAACTCTCAAGCAACCAGAAACTACAGTTATCCAGCATCTACCAATCCCCATGGGTGCCGGTTAACCGAGAGTTTACTGTAATGATTTACTATAAGGTTGAATGACTAGCTTAATTCATGCTTCGCTGATGGGAAATAGTTTTAATTAAATATTATTTTGTATGATAACATTTTTCTTTAATTTATGTTTCCTGGTGGTCCTTTTCATTAATGTGAACATTTCTATATTTTGATGCTGTTGAATTGCTGGCTGTTTACAACACACTTTGTATTCTAATGTCATATAGTTGCTGCTAGATATGTGCTAGAAAACTAAATGACATTGAATCCTTTCCTAGATAAGACAAGGATCTGTAAAACATTTTACATGCTTGATCCTATATTTTGCTTCTGCACTGGGGGTAACTTTCTGTTCGATCTTCCTCTTGCCGATGTACTAGGGGACTAAGAACTTTTCATTTTTGCTTCACCTTCACCTATCCTTTTACACCAGTCATTGGTACTTCTAATATGAACTGACAATGAATGAGTTAAGTGTTAAACCATGATGAAATGGATTCATTTGTAAACATTACATATGGTTAAACAGTGCTGTTTAGTAGATTAGAACAAATGTGATCACATCAAATAATATATAACCAAAATGTATGTAGTGTGTGCAAAGACATCAAATGCAGACAATGTCAAGAAACTTAGCAAAACTGCTGTTCGTGAGTGGAACTTTGACGTGATGTTAGAAGTTCATTGCACTAGTGATTTTTTTCATATTGTAGCTCAGAGTGGTTTGGAACCAGTAAGTCTTTTTTTTGGGAGGGATAGCACTAATGACATCTCAGACGTTTACCTTTCTTCATTGGTATTCGTTATAAACAATTCAATGTTTATCTTTTTATTGTCTGAGTATTCCATAGGAAAAAATCATGAAACTTTAATCAGTATGCAGGACTCAGTGATGTGCCTTTTGTCATTCTGGAGTTGCTCAGCATTTAGTCATTGCTTGACATCAGGGATGTGGTTAGGGAAAACAAGAAGTCTATAAGAAGGAGACATGTCAGAAATTCAGAAGTAATAAACCATTACCTTCACTATCAAGTAACTTTTAGAGCCCTTTAATGAGCAGAAATATTCAGATGTGTTGCACCTTTTTATGAAAAAAAATCATCAGCTTCTGAGTTTGATATCGTAAAAATACTTTGAAAATTGATTTCAAAGGTACAATGAATCAAAAAGGTTTCCAAAAGTGAATCACTAAATCGGGAGCTTCTAAATGAAACTTGTCTTAGCGTTCTGAAACCATGACATGCTATATCCAGGGTCAGTCATATTTCCTTTCAAATTACAGTTAAAAACAAGACCATTTCAATGTCTGCCACAAAAATCTTCTGTATTTATAATCTGAGCACCCATGATGGGTGTTCCTGTTTGTTTGTAAATTAACATTTTTAATGTAATACAACTTTGTTTCATAGACCACAAACTGATATAAATATTTGACTACTGATGTTTTATGGTTTCAATGCATGACTCTGCTGTCCATTAACCATTTTGAGTTTTCAAATCACCTTTCAGATGATATATTTCAGCAGTCGCCATTATGCAGTTACTTGTTTTTGGAGTTAAAACATCATTTTATAATAACACATTAGTAATCCAAAGTTTCAGGCTGTGCTGCTGCTTTATTGCTAATGGTTCATAATCAGGTCCATAAAGTTTTCCAAGTTTTCCATAAATTCCTTGTACCTGAAAATTACTTTGGAAGATCTCAGTATGCTTGTTGGATTTTCAACAATTCTCCTGGTCAGAGACTGAATGTAGTCCACTGCAATCATTTACCCTAGCCAATAAATGGAAATAAATAAAAAAGTACAGCTTTATGAATGGAAGCAAATGTACCAGTCACTTGGTACATACACTGCTTTAAAATGTTTCAGGATATTTCAGTTTTACAGAACTGTTTGTACACAAATGTATATTCAGTAGCATCTTGCAATAGTGAAAGATGTGACACAAAAACCTTAATTTATCCAAATGTTCATTCATTCATCCATCCAAGTACAGTATATTACTGTTTCCAAATGAGACCTTCAGGACTGTGCAGTTTCTCAAACTGAAAGTGAACGAGTAGTCTGTTGTCAGTATCTGCAGACTCACCTTAACAGAGCACATGGTTACACAGTGAGCTTGGACATCATTTATAAGAATATGCCATATCCAGTACAGGTGCTCATGTGCTAGTTAGCTCGCTACACAGTTGCTCACTGCCACTTGATCGAAAAGGCTAGTGCTCTAAGTCCCACTAGCTTGATGTCATTTTACTATTTATCTCTCCCAACATCTGAACCAATTAAACGGTATAGCTCTACCAGACCCCTAACTCTAATCCTAAAACTGCCATCCAGTTGCTAACCTGATTCCTCATTCCCTAAACCTAAAACTCCATTCACCTCCCTAAATCTAAAATCCCTAATCACATCCTAAACCTAAAACTCCATCCCTCATTAAATTCCCTGATTGCTCCTTAACCCTAAACTCCCTTTCCACTCCCTAAACCAAAACTTCCCCTTCCACTCCCTAACCCTGCTCCATAGCCCTGAAAGACCCTTCTCACTCCCTAATCCTAAATTCACCCTCCTGCTCACTAACTCTAAAATCCAACTTCCACTCCTATGGTTGTCATACTTGGCTAGCTCAAACTAGAATAATGTGTTTTACCTGCTTGCCTGAACTCATCTTTGAGTTCAAGTATAATCAATAATCTTTATGAACTACAGGGCACATGAGTCCTTGCTTTGAGACACTGGTCTTCAAGCACATGGGACCTGAGTGCTTTTAGTATAATGGAATATCCTGCTGCATTTTACTAACCCCTGCTTGCCCGGATTGTCTGTACCTTTGTCTTTAGCATTAAGAATATTTTTGACATCTTAGTACAACTTCTTGTTATTAAATATTGTGATGTGAATCATACCTGGTGCATTGGTGAAGTGTTTTTTTTTTTTTTTTGCACACTGAATCTATCTGTGATTTAAAATAATAATGATAAAAAACACATTGTCAAGTCTCTCAGCTTTTCAGTAAGTTATAGGCAGCACATTTCTACTGCAGTTTAGAAAAAAAAAACAGAAACAGAAGGACCACCTTTGAAAAAGCAAAGCAAACTAACTTTCTACACATTTACTTTAATTAGTAAATTGCAAGTATCAAATGCATAGTTCATCCTATAGAGAAAAAACTTCTGACAGGTTATTATATTAGTTTAAATTAGCTTAGTTATTGCATCCCACAGAGAAAAACCTCTGAGATGTCATCAGATTAACTTAGTTACTGTAAATGCAGTTCACTCCCAACATCCAAGCTTCGGTCCTTGCAGGTTTTATGCTGTGCCAAGTTTAGATCACTTTTATGAGAATATTGTTGTATTTGTTTTGAATCATATTGTGAAGAGTACTATAAACTTAATTTATTGACATAACTTAACTGATTGTACAGGAACAATGGTGCATGAAGACCCCCCCCCAAAAAAAAATTATATCACTGTTATAGAAATGAGACTTGTGAATTGGAATGCCATTCACAAGATCTTCGTCAATTATTTCCCCATGTGCTTTTACCTATGATATTTTTACTTACTGACATTTTTAACAAAATTAATTAGATACTGAAAGAAAAGGGCATAGGAGCATTTAAGTTATAAACAAATTATGCTAAGTACACATGAAAGACCACAGCAGCCTTGTAATGCATGAAGTATAGTGATTATATATCAAAATTAGGCAAAAAATAACCTTGTTGTAGCTAGATTTCTATGCATGAACCTTATTATTAATGAGGCTGACATTACACATAGATGAAAGCTACTGAACTGTATCAGAAACCAGCTGACTAATTTAGCAGGTGTTAACAAACTTTGTCTCACACACACACACACACACACACACACACACACACACACACACACACGCACACACACAAAAAAAAAAAAAAAGAAATGTTGCAGGGTGAAATGTCTGGCAGCTTTTAAAGTTGTTGGCTGAATAGAAATGCATCTTGTTTCACTCTGCTGTCTGTGTTGCCGTGCTAGGTACCTTACAGCTTTTAAAACTGTTAATTCACATTGACACACTTTTGTTTTTTTTTACGTTTTTATACTAGTAATAATAATGCCTTAAGGTAACTAAAACTCTCTCTACATTAAAAAGAATTATGATTAGTCTTTGATTATAAATCTTTGTGTTCAAGAATTGAATTTCTTGAATCCATTCCTTGAATAATTAGCAAATTGATTATGTCTGGTGATATAATCATAATCTTCTGTCTTGCAAATGTTTGAAAAAATATCTTGCTAACCTAGTAATATGAAACTCATAATCAGTAATGGCTGCCCTTCATCCATTCTAAAAAAAGAAATAATCATCAGGCAGTTTATTTATTTAAACATTTTGACATATCTCCATTACAAAAGTTAGTGAGATAGTTTCATATACTAATTTATGAATGATCTGAAACTTTTTTTTTAATTTTACAGAAACCTAACAGAATGCCAAAGAATAATCAGTGAAGAGGGAGGTGGAATTCTGCAACAGTATGATGACAAAGGCCACACACCAGCTCACTGGGCTGCCTTGCAGGGACATGTTGAAATCATCAAATACTTTATAGCTTGCAATGGACCTGTGGACCTCCCAAGCAAGAGAGAACTAGCACAGCATCCCATCCATTGGGCAGCTGTTAATGGGCACATTGCAGTCATAGACCTGCTATTGAAGGCAGGTGTGTCACCAGATACACCAGATGGCAAGAGAAGCACACCCCTGATCACAGCAGCACAGTACGGACATGCATCAGTCTGCTGCTATCTAATAGGTAAAGGAGCAGAGCTACAGGTCTCAGATTCTGAAGGAGACAATCCCCTGCACTGGGCTGCATTTAAGGGTAAGTGCAGAGTCGTATGACAACATTAAATGTAAACCAGAATGATATATTTTCTTTCTGTCCAAGAAATAAAAACAGTTCTGCCGCAGTAAAGCTCCTGGATAAAAAACTTTGTAATACACAAAGTAACTCAGAAAACTGTAGGACCAGGACCAAACACGGCTTCAGGTTAAAAACAAATAATTTAATATAGGAAAGTGCTTTCATGCCTTGCAGGGACTTCATCAGACAAATAACAACATATAAAACTCCACTTATATACCAAGTTAAATCAGTTATACAGCCAATTAATAACATAACTTCCTTTCTTTCAAAATTGGCTTTAAAGGCACATAACCATTCAAGCCCGGAGGTTTATGTGCCTGCAACAATAAAATCCATCTAGTTTCACATTTCTCAATAATATTATTCACATCATCTCCCCTCTTACTTATTTCAACATTTTGTAAAATTAAAAGCTTGTTACATTGGATGTCAACACACCCTTTACTGTGATTCCCATTTTAGAGGGAGTTGAGGTGGTTAGAGTGTTTTTACACAAACATAGTTCATACAGCAATGACATGATTTTTCTGATATGTGCTCTTTTAGATCTTATTTTAGAAAACAATGTTTTCATGTTTGCTGAACAGGTATATCTACAGAAGGTTGGCGTAGCTATGGGCACAGCATGTGCCAATAGCTACACCAACCTAGTGATGGCTAAGTGGGAAGAGGACTATGTCCATATACCTCATGTCTTTTCTAAACAATTGAGATTTTTTTAGACGTTTTGTGGACGATATATTTTTGGTATGGGAGGGCACTCTGCTAGATTTGGAGTGTTTTATCACGTATTTAGAGTCAACCACAAATTTTTTGAGATTTACCAAGAATGTTCATGTTCGGTGTATAGATTTTTTGGATGTGCACTTGGATAAAGGTGATAGAGGCATGTTAGAGACATCAATGTATAGAAAACCATGTAGAAGGAATACACTATTACATCGCAATAGTATGCATCCAGGTTTTGCATTTAATAGTATAACAAAGAGTCAAACACTTAGAATATCTAGATTACATACACAGGAAGTACAGTTAAATGAAGCATTAGAAACATTTAAAGAAGAACTGAGGGTTACAGGATATCGTGACAAGGATTTGGTACAAGTCATGAAAGATAGAACAGTAAAACCCTTTTCTCTAAAACCAAACATAAGAGAAAGAAGAATAATGTGTATAATAGACATGTTAGGCTTACTATAACTTTTACAAGTGATGTAGGGAAGATATGTGATAGAGATAACTGGTCTGTCCTTATTTCTGATGATAAGGTCCATGAGGTAGTGGGTGACATACCTCAATTCTGTTTCAAGAATGCTAAGTCACTCAAACAACAATTGTGTTATAACAAAAATAAAGATAAAAATATGGACAGAAGATCATAGTGTTCTAAATATGGCACTTTACCCCAAAGTTTTATTCAGATTGCCTTAGTAGGCATTTAGTCTATCTTGCCCACTGTGTTTTATGTAGTAGTTTTTACGTGGGCAAGACTAGCAGGACTCTGAAAGAGAAGATGCTGGAGCATATAGAGTAATCAGCAGTCCATTGTACAGGCACATCCAAACACATAAACAACATTCTTTTGAGTTTTTAGTTTTACAAAGTGTTGAAATAAGTAAGAGGGGAGGTGATGTGAATAATATTATTGAGAAATGTGAAACTAGATGGATTTTATTTCTACAGGCACATACACCTCTGAGTTTGAATGGTTATGTGCCTTTAAAGCCAATTTTGAAGGAAAGGAAGTTATGTCATTAATTGGCTGTGTAACTGATTTAACTTGATATATAAGTGGAGTTTTAAATGTTATTTGTCTGAAGAAGTGCCCGTAAGGCATGAAAGTGCTTACCTATATTAAATTATTTGTTTTTAACCTGAAGCCGTGTTTGGTCCTGGTTCTTTAGTTTTCTGAGTATCTTTCCTTTCTGATTAGAATGGGGAACAGTGATGCAATATGGATGAAATGTTGTTTCCTTTTCTATTTAATTGTGTAAGGCTTTAGGGATACTTAAATTCAAATTCAGTATAACACGTCCAAAATCCATTGAAAGCATCAGTACTCTGCATATATTTTAATACAACTTTTTTAAAAAAAATGATTTATGATGATCATCATTATATTGAAAATAGTGCTATTACAGCAGAAAACCTATAAAGATACTTATGCCATCATGATGAAAACAACAGGAGCATGAAGAGAACAAGATTTTATAGTAACTGACTTTTTTTGGTTAAGTTGTGTGAGTACATATGTAAGTATATGTATGTGTGCATAGCTATACATATAATTATAGTTAATAAGCTCACTTTTTAAATATATAATGTGCACTTTATATAGCTCTATATATTTATCTATTTATATCTTTTTATATATGTATTTATATTTTTCTTTCTATGTTTTTCTCTCTCTCACTATATATATATATATATATATATATATATATATATATATATATATATATATATATATATATATATATATTAGTGTCTCATCAAACATCAAATGCTGATAAGATCAAACAAAGAAAGAACAATCATTTTATAATTAAACTAAAATGATCAACAACAACAAAAAACACTATTTTTTTTTTTTGCTGGGGGGGGGGGTGTTATGCTAACTCCAAGATTGCACAACAGTGGGATATAGGCAAATTCCATGACCCCACTGCACAGTGATCTAATACAAAAGGCTGCTGGTTAAAATTCCAATAAAAAGAACGTTTGCTCATATGAGTGTTTGCTGTTATTTACATAAGCAAAAAGCATTTGCTGATATGAGTATTCTCTGTTTTGAATTAACTCTATATATCATCTAATGAATGGTTGACCTGTCACTTGGTTGACACACAAAACATCCACCAAAACATGTCCACCATTCACTGTATAGAAAACAAAAATATTCACATTCAGTACATCAAAAAAGGAAACAAATTCACTTTTCTGATGCATTTCCCATTACCTGAGCTTTTTTTAAAGTTAAGTTGAATGTTAGGGTTAGGGAAACGGTTAGGGCTAGGGTTAGCATGCATTACTAAAGTGGTCAGGGGACTTTACCTTTCATGCACTTCATTTTTCATCTAGTTTTGGCAAAAATGTATATATCTTTTCCTCACTCATAAATGAATCATCATGTGCAATTCATCCTTCGAATGTATTATTACCCTCATTTTTTTCTACATTTATTCCAGTTGGCTGTAAAAATTTGATCCAAAAAAAGTTTATTTTGGTAAGTAATTTATAACAAACAGAGCAGAATCTGCTACTATATCTCCTAATATATATGGCCTCCTTGTCTGGTTCCTTCTGCAGTCACAACTCACATATAGACATATATCTCTTTCTTTCTGTATCTCTAGATGTGCCCCCAACCACAATGCTAAGTGTCACATGTTACCAAGAGTCATTGCTACAGATATACTCACTGGTACTTTTAAGATGCCAGCTCTTCAGTATCAGTCACTTGACATCCCAGCATTTTCTCCATTTCAGTTAGCAAGTGTTTGCAATACTGTTATTAAACTCTGCATTCTTACTAAGTCATTTTCATGCATGTCTCACCATAGCTTCCAGAGTACAGTTTTCTGAGTTAATAATATGCACACAAATCATTATAAAGCAATCATTAAAAATACAAAAGGAAATTAGAAACCCTAATTTCACTTGAACAAGTTGCATAACATGGTTTCATAAAATACCACAATCCGAGTAAATGTTGTACAAAGAAATTCACATCTTTTAATCCATAATTTCCAAATAATGTGTTACAATCTATGTTATGTTTTATTTAATAATATGCAATCTATTATTTTAAACAAGGAAAATTGAATTTCAATTTTCTTTAACTTACATTTTTTTTAAATTTGTTACTTTCTAGCAGTCTGAGAAGTCAAGCAAAGGAGACCCCCAACTATCCATATCAGTAAGGCGTTTCTGACATGCTGTTCTAAAACATTTGCCCTTTAAATTAATATGGATCCTTTTGTGAGAACTTCCATCATCCCATTCTTTTGTGAGAACTTCCATCATCCCATATACAAATCTATTTACAGTATACTTTCTAAACTTAATATGTTTCATAATGCCTAGTTCAGAGTACAGTCCTTCTTTAAGAAAGCACGCTCATCAACATTTTGTATGTATCTTACAATCTTTTTAAGCTACAAAACATTTTATTGTCTTATTTTTTCTAAAAAGTCTTGTTTTCAGCACTGATTTCTTGTTTTCCAAAACTTGTTTCTGTCTTTTTGAACAGTTGTAATAATGTGTTCTTATTAATTCTCTTATCACTTCCTCTCCCCAAATCTTGTTTACTTTTAGTGAAATGCAGTTTATAAAAAATATATTTGTATAAAGTATTTGGGTATACAATATCTAAGCCATAATTCTTTATTGTTGCTATATGATGTCTGTTATGATTGAATTTAAGTGATCTACCATATTTCTTCCAAGTAAATATTCAGCATTCTATATTTCTAATTGCATTTATATCAATAACCCATTTAAAAAATATCATCGTCATTCATTTCATAGCCTTATTTGATATAAGCTCTGAAAACATTCAAAGACTATAACCTTTCAGTTTGCCTTTATAGTTTTTGCCAATAAATTGTTTAATGCCTGTACCAGAAAATTTCCTTTTATCTTCTTCTTCAAGCTACTGTAAAAGTGTTTTATTGAATTCTGTAAGATCATATGAAAAATTGTTTAGCCATTATTTAAAATTGAAACCTATCTTCAGTTATTTAACTTTTCTCTATTCTTCCCTTTACATAAAACTTTCACAACTTCATTTATATAACTGTGATTTTGACCATATTTTATGCTAGTCTTTGAATAGTCTTCTTCTTTTGGCTTTTCCCGGTTAGGGGTCGCCACAGTGGATCATATGTCTGCTCATGATTGGCAGTGGAGTTTTACAGTGTTGAGTTGCCAGCCTGGTGCCCAACCTTCCACAGAAGGCACACACACTCACATCTAGGGCCAATTTAGAGTGTCCAATCCACCTACTGCATGTCTTTGGGATGAAACCGGATCACCTGAAGGAAACCCACATGACCACAGGGAGGACATGCAGACTCTGCACAGAAGGCACCCCAGCCGAGAATCAAACTGGAGAACCTCTTGCTGTGAGGCGGCAATGCTAACCGCTGCACCACCATGGCCGCCCTGCTAGTCTTTGAATAGTGATATCATTAAAACAAGCTGCAATCTACATCACTTATCACATTTTGGAACTTCTAAAAGCCTGTTGTAATTCTTTTAATAGAAAAGTTCTCTTCAGAACTTAACATGCCTAACCTGTGAATGGTAAATTTATTTTATACCAATACCCTCACTCTCTAAAACATAGCAGCTCTAAATTTATTTTCCATAACTTATTTCACTGTCTTGATGTTACCTTTCAACACCCTAATTTATATACCTTCTTCAGATTCAACAAACTCCAGATATTGTTCTCTGCTTTTGACATCCCATACAAAGAAAGGGTAAACTTATTTATCTTCAGTGCATTTGTCTTTTTGTCCATTCCATAATTTTATGTTTGTTTTCTGAATATATCTGATGTAAACTGGATGTAACATTCTAACACTATTGCTATTCATTATGCATACTTTTTGATGCATTTCTCTTAACTTGTTTTCATCTCCACTTGCATGCCCCTCATATTTAATCTTCAGGCAGTTCCACTAATTACCCCAGACAAAATCTAAAACCCTTAATTCATAATCATCTTTCCAAACATTGCCGATATAGGTTTTTTTTCTTCATTATTTAGTAATGATATGTTGATTTTGTAAATAACTTCTGGCATACTGTACTTCTCCCCACTTCTTTTCATGCAAATGCACTTCGTATTTATTCAGTCTTATGATATGGTGTTTTTGACCCATAAAAAGTATTTTCATGTATGTAACAATTTGCTGAAATGTATGTCTTAGTTCCTAAAGCTTCTAAGTTATACTTACAATAACGTCTTCCCTCTTTTTCTCATTTTATTTCCCTGTTTAAATCACAATTAAAATTTGAACCCCATACTAATTTCCATTTCTTGTGCAGAATAAATCTAATTTCCGCTCATATTTCTGTCCTCCAGCACAGTGTAGTAGGTACATCAGTATCAGTATCAGTTAACCTTACTTTTTTGTCCTTTTATTAAAGCCATTCATGTGACACTACCAGAATGTACTGCTGTGAGATTATGTAAATAACTTTGCAAACTACATTAACTAGTATTATCACACGGGTGCATTCTTCTGTGTCTATATCCGTTCCTTGCTTACACCTTTATTGTATATTTCAGTAAACAATCTGGTCCTAATTCCTCATCTCCTACTACAGCTCTTCTCATTAGTTATATTAAGGTTCAGTATTTTCATGTTTTGAAATTTCTTATTTTTCCACTTTGTTTTTGTATAATTATTATATTAACAATATTTTGACATTCTCCAATTCCACTGCTTTCTTCCATGTTTTCTTCAGTCTCACATAATAAACCCTCAAAGCTATTGTCTGGCTTTCTATCACCCCCTCTTTCTTTCCTTTTGTTTGTAATTCCTTTCACTGTAATAAAATCTTCTTCTTCTTCTTCTTCTTTCGGCTTTTTCCCGGTTAGGGATCGCCACAGCGGATTACTTGTCCGCTCATGATTGGCAGCGGAGTTTTAATGTGTCGAGTTGCCAGTCCGGCGCCCAACCTTCCACAGAAGGCACACACACACACACACACACACACACACACACACACACACACACACACACACACTCACACCTAGGGCCAATTTAGAGTGTCCAGTACACCTACAGCATGTTTTTGGGATGTGGGAGGAAACCGGAGCACCCGGAGGAAACCCACGCGACCACAGGGAGAACATGCAGACTCCGCAGAGAAGTCACCCCAGCCAAGGATCGAACCAGAGAACCTCTTGCTGTGAGGCAGCTATGCTAATTTCACTGTAATAAAATCTTTGACTTAATTTTCTTCATAGTCATGCATCTATTTTGATGCAGTAACCTCTTTTACATATATTTTGGGGGGGGCTGCACACCAAAAACATGCAATGAATTTGCACAAATCTATTCACACCCTCGTCATTCTCATCATAATCAACCACATACTTTTTGCCCATTTCTTAATTGGGTCAATTTGTCACATCAGCTGTTGCCACCTCTTAGTGGCAGAAACTGTTCTGTCTTCATCAACAGTCATGTCTGACTGTTGCAGATGTTATCTCATGCAATCCAGTCATCTCTTATATGGGCATCCCTATTCCTTCTTGCTTTCTTCCTGTCTCTCCCAAATCTGATTTTCCAGATTGTCTTCTGCTTTCTTGCACTTGTGGCCATACCACTGTAATCTGTGTTCTTACCTTCTCTGCAAATGGGGTTCCTTTGCTTTCTGCCATGGTATCTTCATTTTTTTTCATCTGTTCCATAGTATGCATCCTACAACTCATCTCAGGCACTTCATCAACTTCACCTCAAGTTCCCCTGCTACTCTGCCTTCACTGCCTCCATTTATATACTATCCAGTACATCACTGCTGCCTCACTGTTTTTCTTGACCTTACCTTTCAGCTTCTTTGGCATTCTTTGGTCACACATCACCCCTGACACTTTATGCCAGTTGGCTGCTACACCTCTGATTCTAGCTTTGACCCCCTCATTCAGATTTCTCTTCTTCTCAACCACACCTCCAATATACATGAATCTGATACCTTGTACCACTATTTTCTGTATTATTTAATTTTTAGCTTCTTCTGATTTTCCTCATTTGCTGCAATGACCACTTTTTTACCTGCATTTTGCTGAAGTTCCTGTTCAGTCTGCTTGTAATGTTTTATACTGCACTTTAAAATGGCCTACCTTCCCATAATGAAAATATTTTTTTCAGCTAACCACTGTATCTGCTTATGTGTAAAAAAATCTGATTCTTATTGCCTAAATGCCGAAGATGTCCCCCACAGCATTTCATTCAGTATCCTTCTTATTCTAATTTGTCATTTATATATAAAAAAGTTGACTTTACTATGCATATCTTGTTAATTTCTTCAACCATGTCTGCTGCCTTTAGAAAACATTCCAGGATTTATTTGAATTGCTCGTTTTCTGTTCAAGCACAAAATATATAAGAAAAATAAGTTATGTGGTGATTTGTGCTTTACATTCTTAAAAATTTGTACAAATTCATGTCAGAGCTGATGCCATTTCCAAACACACATCATACAAAGGTTTCAAGGGTAAAATACATAACAGCTCTAATTTTGTGGGGCAGCAAACCTTAAACATTTGAAAACAGATTCCTAAAAATAATACCTGTCCAATACAGCAAGTGAAATGGAAGAATAAATCATTGTTAATTCAAATAAGTCTCTATTCTCCTTTCTGCAAATGCTACTTGAGCAAAAGTTTGAGATACAGGTCAGGATATTACTGTTTACCTGTGCTGATGGTTTACAGTGTATATAACCCTGACTATAGCCTGGCTGACCCAATTTTGAGTAGCAGTTTGGGTACTTGATGGTATAGTCAGGTAGGGTGGGCATGTCCATCCTGTGGGGAGGGATGCTGGCTCCTGTCTGGCACATGCTTCTGCTCCAATGACAGGATCTCAACTGAAGGGTGGAGCCTAGTCATGAAGTGCATGCCAGTGTGGGAAAGGTGTGGGCGTGGCTGCAAAAACGATGATTGCACTTGCTGGCACATGTGTGGACTGAGGGGCTGAGGTGGTAGGGACACAAATGTTTATGTCACCAACAACCAGCCATAGTCAAGTCCCCAAATGATGTGGACATCCTACAGAAGGGCCTCACTGAGACAGATGCCTGGTGTCAGAGCCATGGCCTCAAGCTCAGTGCCAAAAAGTGCAGTGTCATCCCCTTTGGTAAAAACTCTGTACCCATGAACTACCACATAGGCAGCAATCTACTTAACACCGAATGCGTGATAAGAGACCTTGGGACTCAGGTGGACAGTAGTCTCTCCTTTGATAGTCACATCGCCACAGTAGTTAGGAAGTCCTTCTACGTGGCACACCTCATCATAAAAGGGTTCTCATCCAGGAAAAAAGAGGTCATTGTTCCCCTCTACTCATCACTCATTAGACCCATTATAGAGTACAATGCCCCTTTTGGAATGTACCTCACAAGACATATGCAGCAGCTGGAAAGGCCACAGAAGTACCTCACAAAGAGGATTACTGGCCTCAAACAAATGTCCTACACTGACCGCCTCAAAAAACTTCAGCTTTACTTCGTAGCATATTGCCTACTCCGAGGTGATCTCTGCCTAACATATAAAGCTATGTCAAACCCAGAGCTGTTGGACATGCTACACCTAAAGAAATCCCAATCCCTCCGAGCTACAAGCTCTAGGGACCTAAACCTTGTCACCACAATAAACAGGACATGCTGGAGGGATAGATTCCTGTCCCAGAGACTTTTCATACTCTGGAACAGGCTACCCATCTATGTCAAGCAAAGTTCTTCATTAGCACTCTTTAAGAAAAATATTGATGAGTGGATGGGAAATAGGAAATACACCCCAGGGATCACTTCTGTGTCTCTGCTGGACAGTGGCACAGGAAAATAACTT
This sequence comes from Protopterus annectens, assembly GCF_019279795.1. NCBI lineage: Eukaryota > Metazoa > Chordata > Ceratodontiformes > Protopteridae > Protopterus > Protopterus annectens. Next base: position 1,542,290,469 of record NC_056728.1, on the reverse strand, counting down.
TCTTGGATAGCGTAAGCTATGGTACCTTGCTGGCTAGGCTTACGTAGGCCCTTGGGCCAATAGCCTAGTACCTACCTATGAACCTGCGAAACTAAGTATGAGGTTAGGCAAAAATGAAAAAATGCTTTCATTTCAGAATGTCAGTGAGAACACAAAATGTGCCTGTCTGAATCAGAGCCTATTTCATGGAACATAATGTCTGATCAAGGTGAGGCTTAATGGGAGGCAGGCATGATTACAAAATCATCATCATCATCAACCCCATTTTTCTTATTTTCTACATGGGGTCAGGGTGAAGTGTCACCTGTCACCATCTCTCTCTCTATTCAGTGTCACTGTCCTACCTGCTCGACACTCATGCCTGACTGTTGCAGGTCTTCTCTTACACAATCCCTCCACCTCTTTGCTGAATGTCCTTTTTTCCTCTTGCCTTCTTCCTGTCTGTCCCAAATCTTCTTCACTAGATTGTCTTCTGCTTTTCTGCACATGTGCGTACACCTCTGTAATCTGTTCTCTTTGGCTTTTTCTGCAATTGTTGCTACTTTGGCTTCTGCTCTTATGCCCTCATTTCTTCATCTGTCCCACATGTGCATCCTACTACCCGTCTCAGGCACTTTATCTCCTTTACCTCTAGCTTCCTCAACTGCTCTGCCTTTACTGCCCAGGTTTCTGTACCATACAGTAGTACTGGTTGCATCATGGTTTTGTACACCTTACATAAATTACAAAAATCGTAGAAAAACGCCATCCTCCTGCATAACACACTTAGAAGGCAAACTAACTTTTGTAAAGTTTTGCTTGTATTCACATCATATTGGAACTTCTGGGCTGAATCTTTCTCCAAAAATCGTCACGATATTACAACATTGCATCATGGTCTCTAACTATGATTATATCCTCAGCATTTTCTGCCTCACTTCTCTACTTAATTTCTACCATTCCTTCTTACATGAACTTCTACAGAACAAAACACTGCAACAGGTCTTAGCAGAGGGTAGGTGAATTTTCCTGGAATATTGTCCAAACTTCCGTTCTCACTGAGAGTAACATTTTGTGTCTTCTCTGAAAATAGGTTATGCCATATGGGACTAACCTGGTCAAAAAAGTAAATAATTAAACAGTAAATAAGAAAATTTACTGACTGTGATTTAAAATATTATTTGCCATGAGAAAAAATATCAACTCCCTGACACATGCATTTTTGTTTCTATATGTTTAAGAAATAAATGTTGTACATCACTAGATGCTATAGTCGCATTTATCTAGAATATTGTGTTTTTCCTTTAATTATAAATCAAGCACTTGCATTGCTTTTGTAAATACCATTTGTAAAGTGGTTTATTGTGATACATTAATAGTCTTATTCACATTGCCCCCTCTCTATCCCTCCCTGTCTTTCTCTATTTTTGTCTCATTGTTGCTACACCTATTAAACAAAAACGCTGTTTTTCTTCATTCATTTTTTTCTGCTGCTTACTTTTGCTTTTTTTTCTTTTTTGGTGCCTTCCATGCCTAAAAGCATCAAGCCTCACCTCCTCCTCTCGCCTTTCTCGACTTTTCGCTGCCTGCCTACCCAATTCCTGTCCCTCCTTTGGGTGGGGCTTCCTTTCTATGGAGTTTCAAAGCCTTCATCATGGCAGGCAGAGGAAACCCATTTAATGACAGTTTATAGGGAAAGCAGTATAGGAAAGGAATTGCAGACTAGGGTTTGGCCTTAAATTGATTTTACTGATTTTAATGTTGATTTGATTTTGTTTGGCTTTGATTTTTTCACCACTTAATATAAAGTCAGGGATGTTCAGGATGTAGTGATGCACTGGTGAATGTGCAGAGTGCAGCTATACATTACTCTGCAGTTATGGCATGTTCCTCCAATGCAAGGCTGCTTGCATTGTTGCTGGTGAACCAAATAAATTAATGTAAACAAAAAAATAAAGTTACACATTGACATACTGATTTACATATGTGACTGTCAATGTATAACAGTGAATAGTATGTATATTATTTGTTGGTGTTTGTATTATATGTGGCAATACTGGACTTTTTTTCCTCATAACATTTGTAATATTTTTGGCTCTCAAACTCAAAACCCACGTCAAACTCTTGTACTCCAAACAGTGCCTGGAACAAATGGTGGAGAAATAAACAATGAAATGTAAACTACAACTAATTTCACTACTACAAAATTTCAACAAACATACACAGGAAAATTAAAACATTTAACTTTAATTTTTACATTGTATGATTCATACAGTTAACATCATTCAAAAAAATTTACCAGGGTACTTACTTGTGATCTTACCAATGAATGTGTGACTGTGTGTGGATCATGGTGTGGAACATGGACTACTTAAACATCAATGAAAATGAAAACTTAATGAGGTATGAGGTATAGTTATATGTATGTTTATCTGATGACTATCAAATTTGATTTATTGAATTACAACAGTGACTGAAGCAGGAACTGAGACAAACACAATCAACAAATACATGCACAATCAAGAAATAAAAAAAATTTCCTTTTAAAAAAAAAAAAACTTTTAAGAAAGCTTTTTTTATTTTTAATTATACTTTCCTGTTCGGGAAGGTTATTTTTAAGCTAGGAATTTGAGTTTTAATGGACTGTTATTGTAAATTATTGTTATATTGTACTCATTTATGAGAGCACACAAAACACTGTCAAAAAATGTTTTGTGTGGAGAAACCATCTTCAATTCAATTTTCAGTCTTGTCAAGTGTTTTAAAAGTGTTTTGTTTGTTTTGTTTTTGAAAGTTTTTTTTTAGGTTTTTTTAATTAAAAAGCTTTGCTGTTTTTTTCCATGAGGGAAAGCACCATTTTTTGAGGCATGACCATGGAATAACTATACGTCCCATGGTAACTCCTCCTCCCACCGTCCCAAGAAAAACTCCCAGAAACACTCCCACAAACAGAAAAAGTTAACAGTTTGCTACAGCTGCAGGTGGCAGACTAACTGTTGGCTACAGCTGTAGGTCAGTGACTCTTCTGTTTTTACTGAATCCCTCTCAGTGTAGTGCTTTTTACCCCTGACCCTCTGGTACAGTCCTTCACAACCACTGAATCAGAGTTAGCTTTGGCCTCTGTGGCTTTTGGGGTCCCAGTCAGGCAAGGGAAAGTCACTTTTTTTATCCAGTCAGGAGAAGGCCATTCTATCCTTTCCTATGCCGTCAGAATGGGGTTGGCTATGTTTGGGGAGGTAGCTGCTGCAGTAGAAAATAACACAGTACTTCTAAACAGAACTCCGTTTCCGAAAACGAAATACCTCACTTGGTCTGACAGAATACAGATTTCCGTGACTATTGATAGTTCATCGCTATTGATTCAGGGTTTAATTCAATATATTGATCCTTCATATAAAGTGATTTTTTTTCCTTCAGTTAGCTCATTGCCCACTTTGCAGAGTCTTTTTCAAGATATTTAGATCTCTCACTTGGGTGAGAATCTTTTTTTTTCAAAGTGTCGAAATCTACCCTTCAGAGTTTTTTCTTTTACACCTAAGCTGGGTTTCTCTGGGCATCAACACAAGTCCTTCAGCTCCTTCACACTTCCTTGTGCAAACACTGACTGATGGTTTGGGTTTGTGAAAAGTGCCCTGAAGCTCTGGAACCTGGACTGCTGTTATATCCTGTGTAGGATATAACCCATATAGCTAAGGCTAATGCAGCAGTGATCATTTGAACATCTTCTCTAAGTTTACTTACACAATTGTACTTTATTAGATCTGACATATGTTGTCATATACACATACCCCACAGAGTGCAATTTTTTTTTTCATCCTGCATGAACTCTTCAAGCCTGAGTGTTATATATAGAGGCTTACATTATAAGAAGCCTTACATTATGACAATCCTGACAGAATAAAGCAGCTCTTATATAAGTTAGTCTGTGATAAGCAGCTTGAGAGGTGTATTACAATCTGATCCCTGAGATACATGAATGCCACAGAAGCATTTGATTTATAATACATAGTAACTCCATATAATTTATTGTTAGTGTGGGTTACATGTGATTAAAATTGCTGTGCTAGACATCATCCCTTCCAGATAGTACTAGTGCCTGAGGTAGTGGTAAACACCAGTTAATGAGTGATTTAGATGGCATGAGGGTTCAATATTTTGTGCTTCATCAGTGGCTGGCACTGAAGCTGAACTGTAGTGACCATGGTTATTGCTTTGCTATTGCCATCTCCGTTACCTTAGAAGGACAAATCCTTAACTATTACCAGGTAGCCTAGATTCGATTTGTGGCAAAGGCACCTGTAGGAGCTGGCAGGTGGAAGGATATGGATCATGAGGCTCTGCCTGCCTGCATGCCTTCCTGCTTGTCTTTACCATGAAGAGTCAGGGATGATATGCTGGTGGGGACTGGTTGCTCCATAATCCCAACTGAAGACCAGATCTGCAAATGGTAGCATGGGTAGATGAATGAGGGGAGTGAGCATTGTCGCTGCCTTTATGGGGGGGGGGCATGAATGTGCCTGTGAGCCATGCTTCATTCCTCACTGTATCCTAATAATCAAGCCTCTCTGTAAACTAGCCTGTGTGAGCAACAGCAATAGCTCTCATGAGTTCATGACCCTCTGGTAACCCCAGACCAGATGAGTTAAATGTCTAGGTAAATCAGCATGAGTGGTGGATCTGGGAGAGGATAAACTTAGGAATTGGAGTCATATTGCCACAATTCTAGTGTACTGATCACAGATTTGTAAAATAAATATATAATAGTAATAGTAATAACCCATACACCAAAGTGCAAACACTTCACAATATGATATCTGTAATGTAAAAAGTAGGTAAAAATTCATGTTTCCTATGTTAGTCTATTACTTTACAGCGGTATAGTCAACTGTGCCTTCTTATTGGTGCATACAACATGTCTTACATCCATGTAGTGCTGCAGTGGGACAGCTATATAACTATTTTGGTTCTAACATAAAAATAGCTTAAAATATGAGTTTATATTATAAAACCTAAGTGTATGCATTTTTGGCATTTCAGTATTTTTGATTCAAATAATTCACATTTTGACCTCATGACCTTTCCCCATAAAGAGATAATAGTGAAGTTGTTTATATATGCTTTGGAAAATTATTTTTCACTGAGATACATAATCTCATCATGACTATAGGACAGAAATAAAACATTGCTGGCATGTCCCTATACCTACATACAATAACTTCCAGTGTAATACTTGTAATAGTGTAAAATAAGGGATAAATGAATGTTAATCAAAACAGAATGTCAGACTCACAAAATCGGTGTACAACTAACTTCAGTTAAAAACATATAACATTTTGAATAACCTCTTCATCATTTTGATAAGACAGAATAAACATCTTGATTTTTATATAACAACATCCACATCCAGTTTTTGCAAGCTGCTGGTGCTTCCTCATTAAGGAGCATTACTAAATTAATTTTAGACCTGAGTGTTTCTATGTTTCTATCTTGCACTGACATTGTGCTTCCATATGTAGAAGTATATTCTCTTGATCTTCCCTAACCTTTTTTATATGAAGACATCTAGATGCTGACATCTGAAGCTTCCTTTTGGAAGTTTGAGACTCAATAATGTGAGTCCTGAAACTACAAAAATGAAAGCACAATTTAACACAGGTGATGAACTTCACAAGTGATGGTAACACATTTAAAGCCTGCCCCTCTGTGACCCCCAGAAGTGGGACTGCATCTCCCATCCCTACTACTTGTATATACTAGCTTCAAGATTTCTGTTCCTCATAAAAGAGGGACTACTCAAAGATATGGGATTTTAGAGTGATATTATTTGATCAAAATTGTATTCAAATTCTCAGAGTTCTAAGGATCGCAGTCATGATCCTTGAACATACCATGGGAACCTAAAATGTGAAACAGTGGACCTTCCTATTCAAACCAGTACCCAACAAGTGTCTGGCTAAAGCATTGTCCATATTTGCATTAATCTAATCCATAATATGTTCTGGTTTAACAGACATTCAGAGAGGTTAATCAGACTATTTGTGTGTTTATATTAAAGTAATTTATAAATTGATTTTTATTAATTTGCCACTTTATTTTAGCTTATTATTATTTTTGACATCTGAAGTAGTAGTTATATCTGTGCTAGTTATGAAAAAATTGTATTGTCTATGATTAGTTTTCTTTTTATTTATTAATTAATTAATATAATTAATATTTTTTATCTCATTGTCCAGGATGATCATTTGCAGGTGATCGGTACCTTACCTTCTCCCCACCCAAGCCAGCAGGTATACTCCCTAGACTCGGTCTACCACCTTACAGATACAGTTGGTAGAGCAGTCAACCATCATGGAGAGAGGGTAGGAATTTCAAGGTGTCTTGACCCTGTGCCTTCCACTCCTGAGTGCAGGGATTTTTTGAATGTCCTACATTTCCCTGAGGAGATGAGCATCTGGTGAAATTAATGTGCCCCCATGAATGACCTTGCTCATTATGCATTGACATATGCCCTCCCCACAGTAAGCATGCGTGCTTATGAGATGCTATTCTTGCTCTCCAACCCCCACTAGAGAGTCAAATTGTGCCATAAAACCCCACACTTTTCCCAGCATAACTGATCTGGTCATCCATTGTTCAATCCTACCCCTGCATCCAGCTTCTCAGGTTGCTAGTTGATCTGCAGTCACCAGCATCATTGGTGGATGCACTGAGCCTGTATCAATGGCTCAGTTTAGCTACTACATTTCACCAATATATTCTAGTATGTCTTTTTGCAGATGCATATAATTAATTAGTTAGTTCATTTCACAGACTGCACTTACGTTTCCTATGGCTTTGTTCTGTTTCTGCTTGTACAGTGCTCTCCTGCAGTATGGTTACATCTAAGTCCTACTTCTCACAATCTGTGGACACAATATGTGGCCTCATCCAGCTGTTTAACCCCTCCAGTCTATGGTCACTGAGTCCCACTCCAGTAACACTAGTTGGTGAGTCAGCCTGAGAAATCACCATTGGTACTAGCAAAGGTTGACTAGATAGGGTATGGTCCTACCTACTTGTACATGATAATGCCACTTAAGTCAGCTAGGTAGCTAATGAGATGCTGCCTTGTGAGTTTCCCAGGCCCTGGTGCATGGCTGAAGATGCCTCCCAGGACAGCCCATTCACTGAGACTAGGAACTATATGGAGAAGTAGGCCACCTGAACAACATGTGATCCTTGCCCCTCCCCTAGGAAAAAGCAGCCAGGTGAAACTTTATCATTCATTTCTCTCCAAAAGGCAGCTGAGCAGGTAATCAAACTTGGGTCAGCTTAGTCGAGGCTTTATCCCTCTGCACCAATGAAGCTGACTAGTCTACTCTTTGTAGATATCTACTACATGGAAAACATGTTTTTTATTATTTCAGATAGAATAATTCTGCCATGCACAAGCATATTAGCATACAAGTCAGGTCAGCTCATAGTATTTCTGAAAATGGCGAAAAGGTATTTTCAGAGAGAAACAATTAAACACCAAAATGGAATAGGTAGAAATAGAAAAACAGGATCAAGACAGAAAAAATATACCGGCTCCCATTCTCAAGCCTTGTATAACATAACATTTATAACATATTAAAGGACTGTTGTCATAATTGCTGTTTGTCAGATGCCTCATAGTTTCTTATGTTATCAGCTGCACATCTTTAAATATCTGAACATTGTTTCTGCAAATCAAGTTCAGAGCAAGCCACCATTTGGTTTTGACAGGTCCTTGGTATTTGCCTAACAGTCAGAGTTGCTTCATGGTATAAATTAATCTACAATATTTGATTTGTCTTGCATACGTCTTAGCAGTGGTTTTGTTGCTCTATTCAGGAGGGCCTGTATTATTCCTTCACTTAAACACAAACATTTCCTTTTACTGGCATCCATGCTACTTGCTAGAAAATACCATCCTAAATTACAGTATATGTTACCCATTTCATCACCGTTTTTTTCTTTCAGGATTTACCTTATGAATTTTGCCACAGATATTGCAAGACCGACCTGTTACTTCTTAGTCCATGCATTTGTTCTATTTTGTGGAAGGGCACCACAGAGGACATCCTGCAAGCCTGATGTATGTGTTCTTTGTCCAGAGAGGTAGTGTGGTGCTTACCTAGCAGCTGTGCTTTGATTTAATCCACATGAGCAATCTTACTTTTACAGTATTAGTCTCTGTAGCATGAGATGTTCATCTGTCCCTCTTTGTCTGTGACCTATGGCATCTGCCCTTCTCCCCTGTCTTGAATATATATGCAAATGCATACATAGTCTGTGGATGTGACTTATTCAGACTTCAGTTAAGCATTCATTGTGCAACAACAAAGATGGTTAGTGAGCACAATACACAGACTTGGTCATATGGATCCTGCAGTGAAATGTGGGAAAATAGGGGCTATAAAATAAGATGTACATGTTTATAGTTAGTAGAGCGCATTCAAATGAAAGTATGATCACAGGTTGGCTATGACGATAGTCAGCACTGAGGCCAATCCATTTCAAATGTATAACTGACAATTAGTCTGAAAGAAAAGTATGCCTTGTTACTGAGAAGATAAAGTACTATAACATGATTGATGTACAAAAGGACAGAAGGGAGGGAAAAGGACTTTGCAGGATTGGAGAAATGATAAGAAGCATGTCATACTGACTTCATTAAAAATAATACAACTAGTAAGTAAAATTCTTGGAAAATGCTATACAGCTGGAGTTGAAACAGTAGCAACAGATTAACTGGTAACGTAAGGCTGACAAACAGGCTCACCTAAAATTTAAACAGGGCAGCTTATTGTCACAGCAGTTACACTTCATAGATTCATAGGTTCATAGGTGTTTACTAGGCTAATGACCACAAAGGCATATTTAAGCATAACCTTACATCCCAAATCTCTGACAAGTTCTGATACCCTTGATAAGTGTAAGCAGGGCCTTGGGAGATGAAACATTTACAAGCTAGGGCCTGGGGGATGAACCATTTACAGACTGTTTGTGTCCATTAGAGACATAGGTGCCAAAGCAGGGATGGATTTTCTGTTCCCCATCTGATTGTCCAAGTTGCACTTGAATTGGATTAGGGAGGAATTCTGCTTCATATGGATGGGGAGCCTGTTCCATAGATGGGGTAGTCTCTGGGACACATATCTGTCTCTCCAGCAGGTCCTACTTATATCACAGGCAAGGGTTAAGTCTTTAGAACAGGTAATTCTGGTGATGTTTGTTTTGTGGATATGCAGGAGGTCCATCAGAGTGGAGTCTGACAATGCCCTGTATGCCAGGCATAGATCTCACCTCAAAAGCCTGTAGGAGACAGAATACAAGGGTAGGGCCTCGAGGCGGACTGCATTGGATATTTTACTTATGTCTTGTATTCTTTTAGGAGCCTCTGTGGACATTCCAGTTGTTGGATATGCCTGGATAGGTACATACCAAAGGGGGCATTGTACTTAATGATAGGTTCACAACTCTAGAGCTGTACTTCACAGCTGGGTGTCTTCTGTGCATAATCTGCATGTCTTTCCGGTGTCCATTTGTATTTTCACAAATGCTCTGTTTTTTTTCATATTCCAAAGACATACACTAGGTGAATTTATAATCCCCTATATTCTCCAGTAGTTAAGTGTGCCTTCTTCAATGAATGACTGTGTGTGTGTGTGTGTGTGTGTGTGTGTGTGTGTGTGTGTGTGTGTGTGTGTGTGTGTGTGTGTGTGTGTGTGTGTGTGTGTGTGTAGACTGGCTTTGTATCTGGAATTAGTGTCTCTGATTCTGTCTTCAGTGCTGGGGTGGGTTTTAGTTTTCCCACAGTTCTGAACTAGATAAGATTTATATACCTGAACTAAGTATTCATGAATGAATGAAGAAATTAACATTTTAGCAATTAACATGACAGAGTAGCAAGGAAGACTAATAACATATTGCAATGCCGTGAAAGAAACACTGCCATTAGAAACAAGAAGTTTCTGTCCCTCTTAGGACAGCTAGTAGTAACCCATCTAGAGTATTGTATGGAATTTGGTAAACCATACCTTTGCAAGGACACAGACAGGATAGGGGCAATTTAGAAGAGGAAAACAGAAATTATGCATGGTCTTCAGAGTTCAATGCTACAATATAAAATTATGCTTGGCAAAGTAAAATTCATCAAATCCTATTCATTGAAAATTTGCAGTCACTAAAAACTGTCTCAAGTAGAAGGAATCTCACTGTACCGTTACTGTGTGGATCAGACTCACTACTTCTCCAACTTAATATGACTAAAGCTTAGGATGAAGAAACTTGAGGAAGGATTTATTTCATTATTGTTGCTTTTGGTTACCAGTAAGTTTCAGTAAACATGTCAGAAAATTCCTTCTTTTTGAAATCTCACTGCAGAAAATCATCATGCTCCCTTTCCGGTATCAAATGTCTTATAAAGAAACACAAATAAAATGGGAAGAGACCACCTGATAGCAGACCTAATCAATAAAAGCCTAGCTGAGAGCCAACTTGTTAAAGACCTCCTCTTGCCTAGTACTGCTGGTGATACCTAGTCCTGATCACAAAACAGTACTTGTCTGCAATTTGCTTGCCAAGATGGTACTCATGTAAGCCCAGAAAAAGATGAAATAGGTTCATAGGGGGTATTATGCACCACCAACTGCTTTCTTTTCTCCCATTTTGTTTGATTTAGGAGCTAGTATTTGCCATTAGTGGTGTACGGAATGGGATACAGTCTTCAAATGAGGGAGTTGGGAGACTTTGCTTTACAAAATAGTTCTGTGTATGTGTCTCTGTGTTAGGTGAGTAATTGATTGTTCCTGATGATTTGATCACCAGGACTCTTGATGCATCTGGTAATTTGGTAGTCAGGCTGTGATGTGTTAGTTCATGATAACCTGCCTTGTGGTATAAGAACAAAAATACATGATTCAAAGATAAAACGTTGGTAGCACAGGGAAATTGCAGGAAATTATTTTTCACCAGAAATAATGTTGGCTGATAAGAGCAACCTTCCAAAGTAGGTAGTTAAGGTCAGAACAATGACAGAGGTCAAAATTGAATGGGATAGACAAAAAAAGTAATTCTTATTTGGTTTGTAAAACATAAATATTTGACTATATGGTTAAACAAGTAAGATCAAGGCTGTGAACTGCTGCAAGCTGTACGCTTCATTATGCTCACTGCCATAATCTTCTTTGTTAAAATATAATACCTGCTTTGGAAGATATGGTATACTGTCTTTGATAGGTATGGCATACCTGCTTTCAAAGATATGATATACCTACTTTGAAAGGTATGATATACCTACTTTGAAAGGTATTGTATACCTACTTTGGAAGGTCATATCCTTTTATATCCATTTGCCTACTGTATGGTTCTGACCGAGTCTCAGACAAAATTTCCACTTGCTCTTTGACTACAGGCACTTGTGTCTAGTGAGTTTACCTGATTAAAGTATAACATAATGGCAGTTACACCTTACCATGTAGATAGAAAAATAGACAGACTGTGCATACTGCATGTTTTTCTCTCTCAATTCAATCTCTTTTCTGTGCTTCTATTCACTGCAGGCATCTGCTTTTCTTTTTATGTGTTTGCCTATGCCTGTAATTTGTTTGAAATATATGATATATACATATGTATTAACAATACTAATACAATGTGCCAGTCTTATCTCCATTAGAAGCCTTGGTTGCTACTATTATTCTAGTGACCTGTTTTATGTTTCTTGTAGCTGTCTTTTTCTTAGGTTCATATGTTATTAGGCTAAAGACCACTATGTCCCTTGTAAGTGCAGTCTATCACCACAAATCATCTGGGTCCTGAGTATCATGGGTATTTATGAGGGGGGGCAGTTAGACCTTTGGGACACATCTGTCTCTCCAGCATATTCTGTTTATGACAAAAACAAAGTTCAGATCCCTGGATCTAGTGTTTATGCTGCTTTTTGTTTTGACCATATACAAAAGGTCTATCAGGGCTGGGTCTAAGGAAATTCTGTAAGCCAGGCAAATATCCCCTGTCAGCAGCCTGTAGGAGGCTGAATACAGAGAAAGAGCCTTCAGGTGATTAGTGTAGGACAGGGTATTCATGCCGTGAATTCTCCTGTTGAGAAACCTTTATGGGCATTCCAACTGTTTTAAGTGCCTGGTTATATACATGCCAAAGGGGGCATTGTACTCAATGATAAGTCTGATAGGGGTCAAGTAGAGTGGTACTATAACTTCCTTGGACCTGGATACCATACATGTACCTGTAAGTTGCGTGACATAGAATGATTTTCTTATTACTTTAGCTACATGTTGGTCAAAGGCCAGATTGCTGTCTATATATGTTCCCAGATCCCTTACTATTAAGTTGAATCTTAGGGGTGTTTTATTGATGGACTAATTAACTTGGGTTGACAGTTTCCCAAAGGGCATTATAATGCATTTTTTGGCATTGGATTTTTAAGCCATGGCTTTGTTACTAGTCATTTGTGTGTGTTAAACCCACTTGCAAGATGTTAGTGTCTTGGAGGGACTCTTTAATAGGGATTCTATAATAGATCCAAGCTTACAGTCATCTGTGAACTTGGTGAGTCAGAAGCCTTGAACATTAGCCTTAACTTCCGAAAAGTAAATGCCATACAAAAGCAGGCCCAGCATGGAGGCCTGGGGTACTCTACTGGTGACCAGTTTCTTGGTGTAAGTGGTCTCACCAATCTTGACTTCTTGGCTCCTGTCTATGAGCCGGCCAGCAATCCAGCAAGTTATGCAAAGATTTATGAGTAGCTATCTCAGAGACCTTGTAAACAAAGCCTCAGTGGGGTATTGTATCGAATGCCTTAGCCAGGTCAAAATTCATAGTATGCACTGTTTGTACCATATCCATTGTCTTGGTGACCCTCTCAAGGAAGTCTCCCAGGATAAGTAGGCATGACCTTCACTTAACAAAGCCAAATTGGGACAGGGCCATAAGTTGCCAGTGTTCTTTTATGTCATTTCCGTGATAATTCATTCCAAAGCTTTGCATATTAGGCTTTTTAGACTGATAGTCTGTAGTTCCATGGGTCAGTTGATAGCCCGTTCTTGTGGAGGAGAATGACTGTTGTGGTCCTCCATTCACTTGAAAGTAGACTGTTTCAAGGCCATAGTTGAAGAGTGTTTCAAAAAGTTCCTGATAGATTATATTTTAGACTGTTCAATAGGCAATTGTGAATGTTGTTGGGACCCATGGAGGTGGTGTTCTTGGCTTTAGTGTGTGCTGCCAGCACCTGGGGAAAGTATGATGGAGGGGATTTCACCTGGTGCAACTTGGGAGGGGGGAATTAAATTTGAGCTGAATTTATTAGCCAGTAGATTTGCTTTGTCACCCTGATTAGTGAAGATGGTACTGTTCACCACCAGTTCAGCACACTGCTGTATGTTACCTCTAAGGTTCCAGACATAGCTAATGAAGGCCTTCTGATTGACCATAGGCTGCAAAGCTATGCTGACCTCATAGCTAGTATTGTTGGACTTAATTAGACCTCTCAGTTTCTTGTTTAGTTGTACAAGACTGCATTTGTCTTTAAGGGAGTTGCTCTTCATAATTCTGGCCGTGAATTTTCTTCTTTTATTATATTCCTGTTTTAGGTGAGGATTCTACCAGTGGGATTTGTTTCTAGCACTTGTTTTGGGTTTATTTCTCGTAGGTAAGGCAGTCTGTATGCAGCCATTCACACTTTTGTATAGGGACTCTGTAAATAATTCTGCATAGGTAGCTGTGGTCTCGGGGTTAGGGGGAACCCCCGAATTTTGACAGACTGTCATTTAATAGGATGTAGTTTGCTTTTGAATAATTGATAACTATTACTGGGTTAGATGGATTTTCTTGGTTGATTTTTACTTCAAATGAGACAGCTTTGTGATCTGACCTCACTGGTGAGGACATGACATAGGGGGATGCAACACTCTCCCATGCCATTGAGTACCAGATCCAGTATGTTTGACCCACTGGATGGAGTATGCACTATCTCAGCACTATCTTTTTTCCTTCTTCCTTATGTTATGAAGCTCCATGCTCCTGAAAGCCATTTTTATTGGTTTGTATAATATTTATAGAACAATGGTAATTATAAAACAGCAAGATACCATCTCACATTTGCAATAATCTCAGACAGATGCATTCCACAGTAATAAAATGACAGTTTTTCACGAATTCTAACAATAAAATTATTAAGAGTGAATACAATGCTGTATCACACATGAGTGTGCGCACACATGCTTTCACACACACACATACACACATGGAACAGAAGAGACTGAATGGCCAAAAGAACAGATTTATAGTCAGGTCTGAGATGCAGTTTCTTGAAATATTCCCTTTTCTCCAAGATAGGGCAATCTTGGAGTTTGTATATATAAGTTCTGGGGGGTGCAGGGTGAGGGGCTTACTCCCCTGCAAAAAGAAGTTTTAAGGAGAGGAATGATTTCTGAGATTCACTCTTTTCTGGGTTTTCTGTATTTTTTCCCTGCTTTTTGGCACTCAGCATTTCGAGTGCTGACATTTCAATAGGGAACCATTTAATTATCCATATTCAAGATCTCCATGCACCCAAAATCAGCCTTAGAATAGAGATATGTAAAAAATATTGTAGAAATTAAATACTCTTTCATGTATCCCTCAGAGTTCTCAATTCACCTTCTACTTTAAAAGAAATGAAATGCTTACTCTTCTTAACACTTAAAACAAATTATTCAAGAAAACACTCAAATCGCTATGCTTTTTTCCATTCTATCACAATAGATGAAACAAGTCAGTCTATAACTCTTCATTCTTCCCTTCTGCCTTTTTCTTCATCAAAGCAAAGATACATGATTCCAGAAACAACTGTTTATTCTCAACTCTGTGGTGCCCATCTCTCTCTCTCTCTCTCTATATATATATATATATATGTGTGTGTGTATGTGTGTGTGTGTGTGTGTGTGTGTGTGTGTGTGTGTGTGTGTGTGTGTGTGTGTGTGTATTTATACACACACATTTATATGTGTAATTTTACCCCAATAATCAATAAAAGCCATTTCAGTACAGTATTAAATAAATACACATCAGTGAGACTACTCTCGTTAGAGCTTTTTATTACCTCCTATCAATGAGGGGCAATTGGTGTTACTCCATATGGTCCTCCCATGATTTTTCTTCCATATCTGTCACCATGAATGAGAACATCATGACTAAGACCTCTGAACCACAGTGGGTTTGTTTCCAGAGTCCTCTGGCACCTTGTTTCTTACCTCTCAGGATGTCATCACTAGGTTATCTTTGAGTTCTGGTTTGACTGCATTATTATTCACTGTAAATGTGTCACCACTAATGCAGGTCATTTCTAGGTATTGGTTAAGATACTTCTGCTGTATAGATGCTATATGCTTTCACCCCCCCCCCCTTTTCACTTAGGTGGGAATGTCTGTCACATTATAGTAAAGGATTACCTGAAAGGGGTACTTTGTTACCTTGAGATCATTCCAAACAGCAAAGAAGTGATGGTCATCCATGCAACTCTGAGGTCATCTAATGCACTACTTATCTCCTTTGAGATATTAGTGATAATAACTTGGAATTTGTGACAAAGGTGAAGAGTCTGGACACAAATATTTAACTGCATGCAGATTACATATAGGCATTTAAGGACCACATATCAGCTGTAGTAAAACTGTATTTCTAAAACACCTCCAGAACTATCTTTTTTGCCCAGTGATTTAACAGCAGTGCTGCTTGCCCTGATGTTTTCACAACTGTATTATTGCAGCACAGTTTGCCTTGGGCATGATGATGCTGACTTCCTGCAACTTCAGTGGATTAAAGTTCTTCAGTGAGAGTGTTAATTTACCACATTGTAAACATATCACCTGTGTTTTGTGGACTTTGCTTAGGCAGTCATGATAGGATCCATGTAGAATCCTTGTTCTCTCATACTGTTCCCTATAGCCATGTCCATCAGCTATGCTTATCTGGAGTGGGGCTGGTAATGATTCTCAGGATCTTCTACAAGATTTTTAGTCAGCATTCTTTTGTTTTACAAGTGTCTGTCTTGTTCATAGGTTGTTACTAGGCTAACAACCACTAGGGCCCTTACAAGCCTAGCCATGCACCCTAAACCATTTGGGTCCCAAGTGTCATGGGCATCTATATGGAAGGGGGCATGTCAGTAGGGAGGTAACTAAGCATTTGTAGTGGGGTATTAGTTAGAATAATACTTTTCTTATTGGCTGTCCATAAGGGATGCGGGAGATAGACTGGGGTACATTTACAATTTCCCATCCAATTGTCAAGGTTTCATTTGAATAGGGTCAGGGAAGAACTCTGTTTTACATGGATTGGGATTCTAATCCATAGTACAGGGATCATTTGGGACACATATCGGTCTCTCTAGCACTTTCTGTTTATGTCACAAGTGAAGTTCACATTCTTGTATCTAGTGTTTCTGGTGCTGTTTATTTTGTGCATGTGCAACAGATCCATCAGGACTGGGTTTGAGGAAGCCCTTTAATCCAGGAAAAGACCCCCTCTCAGCAGCCTATAGAAGACTGAATAGAGAGACATATCTTACATAGCCATTAGGCAGTCAGTGTAGAACAGGATATTCATGCCCTGAATTCTCATGGTGAGAAACCTTTGTGGGCATTCCACCTGTTGTAAGTGTCTGGTTCAATGCATGCCAAAGGGGGCATTATATTCAATGATGGGTCTAATAAGGGCCAAGTAGAGTGGTACTATAACTTCCTTGGACCTGAATGCAATACCCTTACCAATAAGTTGGGTGACATAGAATGATTTTCTTATTATCTTAGCTACATGGTGGTCAAAGCCTGATTGCTGTCTACATATGCTCCAAATTCCCTTACTACTGGTTTGACTCATAGGGGCATTTTATCGATGGACTAATTAACCTGGGTAACAGTTTTTCAACGGACATTATAGTGCATTTTTGGCATTGAGTTTTAGGCCATGGCTTTGGCACTGGTCATTTGTCTGTGTTAAACCCACTTACAAGATGTTGGTGTCTTGGGGAGAATCAATAATACCTCCCAGTTTACTGCCGTCTGTGAACTTGGTGAGCTAGATGCCTTGAACATTTGTCTTGACTTCTGAGAATTAGATGGCCAAATAGGAGTGGGCCCTGACCTGAGCCCTGGGGTACTCCACTGGTGACAAATCTCTTGGTGGAAGTGGTCTTACTAATCCTGACTTCTTGAGTCCTGTCTGTGAGCCAGCTGGCAATTCAGCAAATTATGCAAGGATTTATGCCTAGCTCAGAGAGCTTGTCAACAATGCCTGAGTGGGGTATTATACTGAATGCCTTAGCCTGGTCACAATACATAGTATGGACTGTTTTACCCTTGTCCATTGCCTTGGTGACCCTCTCAAAGAAGTCTGCCAAGTTAAGTAGGCATGACCTTTCCTTAAAAAGCCAAATTGGGATTGGTCCAGTGTCTGTAGGTTGCCAGTGCCCTTGTTTATCATTTTCATGATAATTCTTTCCATGGCTTTGCATATTAGACTTGTTAAACTGATGGGTCTGTAGTTCCCTGAGTTGGTTGATGGTCCACCCTTGTGGAGAGGAATGTCTGTTGTGGTCCTCCATTCACCTGAAATGTAGCCTGTTTCAAGGCTGTAGTTGCAGAGTACCTCAAGTGTTCCTGATAGGTCATGTTTTAGAATGTTCAGGAGGCAAATGTGGATGTTGTTGGAACCTACAGAGGTGGTGTCCTTGGCTTTAGTGAGTCCTGCCAGCACCTGGTCACTGCTGATAGCTGGGAGAAGTATGTTAAAGGGGATTTCACTTGGTGGAGCTGGGGAGAGTGGTTGTAGAAGTTTGAGCTGAATATATCAGCCAGTAGATTTACTATGTCACGCTGAATGGTGAAGGTGGTACTGTTCACCATCAGTTTAGCATACTGCTGTGCATTATCTCTAAGGTTCCAGACATAGCTAAATAAGGTCTTCTTGTTGTCCTTAACCTGCAAGGCTATCCTGACCTCATAGTTGGCCTTGTTGGACTAAATTAGACCTCTTAGATTCTTGTTTAGCTGTATAAGACAGCACCTGTCTTTAAGAGAGTTGCTCTTGCTGATTTTGGCCATGAGTTTTCTTATTTTATTATATACCCTGGTTAGGAGAAGATTCCACCAGTAAGGTTGTTTTGAGTTTATTTCTGGTAGGCAAGGCAGTTTCTATAGGACTCTGAATAATTCTACATAGGTAGCTGTGGTTTCTGGGTTGGGAGAAGCCTTGAATTTCGACAAACTGCCAATTAATAGGGTGTAGTTTGCCTTTTAATGGCTCATAACTATTATTGATTTAGCTGGATTTTTTGGGTTGATTT
Organism: Protopterus annectens; assembly: GCF_019279795.1. Lineage (NCBI taxonomy): Eukaryota > Metazoa > Chordata > Ceratodontiformes > Protopteridae > Protopterus > Protopterus annectens. The sequence continues at coordinate 1,542,272,144 of NC_056728.1, read as the reverse complement.
TTTTTTTTAACTTCAAATGAGACAGCTTTCTGATCCGACAGCACTAGTGAGGATGTGACATGGGGGGGGGGGTGCAATGGTCTCATGTTGTTGAGTACCAGATCCAGTATGTTTGATACCCTGGTTGGAACATGCAGTATCTGTTTCAGGGTGTTCGTGTTAATAAAGTCCAGGAAGTGCTGTGCCTGTGAGTTTGAGGCAGTGTACATTTTTCGGTCTATAGAAGCATAGTTAAAGTCACCCATGTACCACCCCAGATCCCCACTTGTGATACTGAGGCATCATTTAGAACAGCAGTAAGGCACTATCATTTTAACATGGCTTTTGGTTTGAATACAGCAACATAATTTGTATATTTATTGCATCTGTGATCTTGACTGTCATTGTTTTTTTATTGTGTGAAGTGCCACTGGTAAGAACTTAAAATATTTAATTTTTCTTTTTTGCCTGTTTGTTTTCCGTTTGACATGCTTGAGACTGGATTAAAGTGAAGGAAAAGCACAGCATAAAGACAAACTCCTGACATTGGCATGAAGTTAGAACAAAGTAAATGTATAACAACATAGCTTAATATATTTATTTATTCAAACATTGTTGACTTGGTTAATCAAACTAGGCCAGTGGTATCTTTTAAGTGGCGACCCAAAGTGATATTCATGTTGCCAGTGGGAAATTTGGCCAGGGCACTTCCTACTTTTTTAAGTACAGTAAGATATTTTACATCCACCTAAGCTACCACTGACTCGAGCAAATGGATCATTGGTTTAACATCTTATCCAAAGAACAACACAATTAGCAGTGCAGCACTCCCCTTATACTGCACTCCGGTGTCACTATGGAAAATTAAAGCAAGTCCCTGAGCTGGGAATAGAACCCACTTTCTTACGATCTTATAAAACCAAAGGCATGTATGCTACTGTTGATCCACTTACATTGCTTTAAGGTAAGCAATTCTGTATGTAGTCAAAAATAACCTCCAGGAAAGATATTTTTAAGAACTGTTAATGGCAACTGGCCATAATTATTTGCACTATTAATTTAAACTGTGAGACATGAAAGCATGTGTGTTATTGTACATTATCTTTACTGTTAATGTCAGCTGATGCACACTGTGAGTAAGTAATGTTATTATACAATAGTACACAGTCCCTAAAGGCTTTATTGCTCTTAAGCAATGAATCATTTGTAAAAATAAATATTAATACTATTGCATCTTTAAAAAGACCTAGACAATGTTATTATTCAGTAATGTACTCATTATGGTTTGACAAAATAACCAACCATTCTCCTGGATTTATAGAAATTGCATAATAAAAAACTGTTAATAATGGATAGTAGACAAATATAAATATGTATTCCTGAGCCAGATGATTTGAGAATTGCACCAGTAGTTTAAAGCTGTCTGGGAGCAGATTTTCTTACCTAACAAGCCATAACTTTCTAGAAGAAATCTTCAAGGGCCTCACTAATTTTTTTTTCTAATTTTAATAAAATGCTAGAATGAACTTAAGAGCTCAGCCATGAACCTAAGTTCCTGTGAAATGTATTTATTCTGCCACTGTTATCTCTATTCCCACTTCTTTCAACTTCTGTTTTTTAATAGGGCACTGTGAGCTGACTCGACTCCTTATATACTCAGGTTGTAACCCAAGACAAAAAGATGCGTTTGGTCAGGTGAGTTTGCTTTCTCTTCTTTCTAAGTTGGGTGCCACATAGCTTCATTAATGTTTTTGTGTGTGTGTGTGTGTGTGTGTGTGTGTGTGTGTGTGTGTGTGTGTGTGTGTGTGTGTGTGTGTGTGTGTGTGTGTGTGTGTGCGTATGCATATGTGTGATTGACAGTCATCTGGCTTCTTTTCTATCTCTTGTAATCATAATTATAGGTTGTTACACTGGAATGCACCTACATAATGCAACCACACAAGTCTGCTTTCCTCTGAAAGATTGAAACTTGACGCTGCTCGGGTGCCACTCCTTTCCAGAGTAATAAGTGGTTTGTTACCAGTGAAAAATATACTTTCTAGTTACTAGAGCAACTGCTAACAAACAAAGCTATTTAGGAGTAAATGCCTAAAGTATATAATGTATCTTGCAAGATTTGAAGCTCTGCCATTCAGTTTAAACAGTAGTGAGATATACATCTGGGGAAACAGCCATCTCCCATCATGCTGAAAATTTAAATAAGTCAAGTTCAAGGTAACTAGAACTATTTTAAGTATAGCCTGCCCTGTTCTGGATGAGTGGAGATGGTTGGTTTGGAAGATAACTTTGAATTTTGACACGTGAGTTGCCTAGCATTTACTAAATCACTGCAGGATGAAATAAACCTATTTTAAGTAATGTACAGCACAGCAAGTCAGCGTGCCTGTATTTCCGAATGTAGTTGTATACATGTATGTGACTGGCATATTTGTGGATTTATTTGAAGACAGACCAATAACAATAGTATTTTGGACCAAATGTAATTTTTAATATTAGCTTTTGAGTGGAGGATAAGTGATGTGCAGAGTGCAAAATTAGAGTGAAGAGGAAACATAGAATGGAAATTGCAACTGCAGAAATAAAGCAGAAATACATTTTGAAAGAATAAAAAACTGTGTTCAGACATGCCTGCAAAAGTCCATTTAAAATTAGTGAAGCAAATACCATAGAAAACACATCTGAAATGTCAGATAAAGCGTGTCTGATATCCAGAAAACCAAAACAACCTCAAACTACACCCAGAGAATGTCAGTATATTAAAATAAATCAATGGGCATGATAAAGTCTGAAATTAGTAAGGTGTTACAAATGAGTATAGTATTCCTAGATCACTGAGCTTTCACACTCTTTCTCTGGAGAACAGTGAGGAGTGTGAGTGTTTACAAGGCTTTGCAGTGCATGAGCAAGACTAAAGAATGCAAGGATATAAGGATTCCAAGACCCAGGAGAACTGAAAGTATCACGCTAAGGAGAAAAGACGCAGGTGAAACAGACTAAATATTTGATATGACTATGACACAAGGGATTTGGAAACATGAGGACAGAGACTTGTTGGACAGTAAGTCATTAGTTAATCAATGGCATGCTTGAGAGGGACTATTGTCCACAGAGTGACAGAAGAATTTGCAGGAGGTAACCAATCAGGAAAAGGATTCTAGCAACAGGCATAGCTCTGTCATACTAAATGATACTGATTTTCACACAAACTCTCATTTGTAATATGCTTTCAGAACATTTACAAAAATGAACATTTTCTTACAATGTGAAATAAAGAATTAAGTCATTGCTTTATATATAGTACATGCATAAAAATGGAGCAGAAAGGTCAGATACGTTATGTATTCATTCATGGAGGTAAATGAAAGACTAAAGTAGTAAACCCAGATCACTGTCCAAGGTGCAGAAGGCAGCCCACAGAGGGATTTCAGCCATTTTCTCACTGGTACCTCAGTATACATGTGTATGTGTATGTGTATATTTGGTTACAGATCAATGAGGATGGCTTTATGACCGAGGCTCAGCTGCAGCCAGCATTCGATAACATTATACACAGGATGGCAAAGGCTAGATTATACTAACATTATGTTTGAAGGATAGGGAATATTAACAGATGTGTTACAGAGTCTAAGTGCTTTTTTTATGAATGACCTTTTGTCCCGAATTGTATTAGGAACACAACTTGTACTAATGCATCATTGTCAAGGTACCTAGAGTAAGATTTTACAGCTGACAGTAGGTCTTCTTTTACTGTTTCACAACCACAACAGTCACTGGACACTTTTTTTTCCCATTACACTGCAACACAGCTGCAGTGTACCTTATATCATTCAGATATCAAATCCCAAACAAATTGCTGACTTTTTATGGTATATGCTCATGTACTGGATAATTGCTATAAATGTAAGAAAAGCTAGGGTACCATAGTTATTTTAAATTGCACTGGAAAATAGCAGGTCTAGACTTTTATTATAGAACATTCCTATTGTTTTGACTGCATCTGCATATCAGAAAATAAGTATAGGTGCTAGTGGTCACAAATGAAAATATGTCTTAACACAAAACGGAGATTGGCTTGCTTATCATATGTTAATGATCTAGGTTATAAAAACAGTCAAGACTTGTCAGGTCAGTAGGCAGAACATGTGCTGAGCATGACATAAACCACTGTGGCCTTCTACAGAGTTGAGTTAAAGAGTCATGGTGCAAAGAGTATTGCTTCCAACAAGCAGCAGTTGCAGTAATCATCAAAATTTTGTTTCTACTTCGATGGCTTCAGCACCTAACAAGTCATATTTGCTAGGCATATTAATCAAAAATGCTTTCAAAGCAGTCTGTGACCTAAGTCCCACCATATGACGTCATAAGTCACACATTAAAAAGTAACTAGGTCTTCAAATTCCCCTTCTCCATCTTCTCATCATTGCTGCAAGTGTATTTAGGCCATCCTCAGACGTTTGGTTTTCACAACTGTTAAGTGCTATTTTTTGTTCTGGAATGTTCTTATTGTGTGTACTAGTGTACAAAGTTTATTTTGTTGATAATCTTCACGGAAACATATATAGAATAAGTGTGCTTGTGTGAAGCAAATTAATGCTGAAATCCTTCTTCAAACAGCATTTATTTTCCTTAGGACCTTAACCAGCAGAAATATGTTTGGTCTTTTTTAACACTTTCTGTAAATGATCTTAAGGAGTGAAGAAAGGGATATAGGTATTTCAAGGATTAGGACAGAAATCCCGGGAGAGAAGTTGGCATTAATGTTTTTGTAATAATGGCATTGGCAATGTCTTTTGGGTGAGAAAACGTATCATTTTGAATAAGTTCAGAGGAATGTGGGGTACTGTTCCTTAGTTTTCTAACACAGGAAATTAAGGATTTATAATTACCTTTGTTTTCAGAGGCCAGACAAAGTTTATGGGCTTCTTTTGTGGACCTGATAGTGCCCTTCATTTCTTCTTTATTTTATTTTTTTTCTTTTTTGTAATGCATTTGATATTATCCTTGAGAATAAGAGTTTTAGATCTACTAATAGCTTAAGGAATTTCTTCCCTTTGTTCTATTGTTTATTTATGTTGGTGAACTACCAGTACAGTTTGTTTTTTAATTTCCTGCTATACTTATTTTTGGTGGGGACTGCTAGCTCTATGCATTTTTCTAAATAGGTGTAGAATTCCTCAGTGAAGCTTGCTGCTATATCGTGGTCATTGGAGTTGCAGTCGTAAGTGAACTTTCATATTTCATCATAGAGCAGGCTGAGGTTGGCACGTTTCTAGTCTTTAAAACCAGTGGGGTTTGCTGTAGGTATTTTTAGGAGTTTAAAGGAGAAGGTCACACGTTTGTGGTCAGATTTCACCAGGTAATGAGATGCCAGAGGTGTAAGACAAGGAGCAGACATATTTGTAAGAATTAGGTCAAGAATGATGTGTCTTTTAATAAGTTTATTTACCAACTGTAGAATAATGTGTGCATTGTAGCTTTAAGAAACATTTCTAAGACCTGAACATGCATATAAAGAGCAGGCATGTACTAGCTTCAATGCCATTTTGTGAGCACAGTCAGAGTGTGAACATCTACGTATGTATGAGACAGCTAGTTTGAATATATGTTTGTGTTTGTATATAATAAAGTTACTTGAACAGAACCCATAATGTCCGTCTACTTCATCCTGACTAGACGAGCGACATCAACTAATTAACGGGATCTTAATTACTAAGTTTAGAAGAGTTTGGGAATATCCTACATTGGAGGTGCAAGTGTCCAAGTTTACTGAAAGCTAGGTAAAATGGACCAAATAATGAAGTTTTTGCAAACAGGGAGATCATTTAGAACACTCAAGAATCTTAAGTGGTCATCAGAGGACAAAGAAGGTATACAAGCTATAAGCTGATAATTACTCCTATCTAGATTGATCTGTATTTCAATAAGTTCAGTTTGTGGATCCTTAGGGAAATACCTAGAGGTAATATGCTCCTTGGTAAACGTGGAGACTCTACTACTGTAGCTGCTAGATGTGAAGGCATGAAAATCACAAAAACCTTAGTATAAAAGGAGTGCTCTCCTCTCATTTAAACCAAGTCTCAGTAACTATGCAGACACGGATGTTTTCCAAATACCAGAAGTGCCTCAAGATTTAATAATTTGTTGTTTAAACATCTGGCATTGAAGAAAACTACCTTAATGTGATTTGATTTTTTGGGATTGATATGCTAGTTATATTGGAATGTTCATCAACTGGACCCTACCTAAAAAAAAGGCTCTAGGGACAAAGAAGGTTTTAGCCAGTATGTGGAGCCTTAGAATGAGAGGTGCAGGCCACTCTTAACAAAGCAAACTGGACAGTCAAGCATCTCATCCCATGCTGACAGATCCTCCTAGAATGACACCAGCAATTTAAACAGTTATTTTGCCCATTAACTTTTCTCTGTATTTTGGCACCTTTTGATGTGAAGGAATGATTTCACTCAGGACTACTATTCTACCTGCATTAGTAACATGCACAGAAAATTCTGACATGTCTCTCTGCATGTCCTTCTGGGTTTTACATCTCAAGTCATTCACACCCACATGTACCACCTACCATGTTGTAGTCATATATGTCAGGATTTAGGCTGCTTTGGGCCCTTGTAATATCAGAGATCCTGGCATCCATACCTCTCAACTGTACAGATTTTTGCAGAATGTCCAGATTTTGGCCTCAAATATTTGATCCATTTTTCATAAAATTGTGGTTTTCTGGCAAATTATTGGTAAATCATTAAAGATTGAAGTTTGAAAATAATAACAGATGTTTGAGTTTCAGACTTCATATCTTTCAGAAAATTCATGCTAATGCAAAACCTGCTATTCTATCAACTTTCTAAGTTTGTAAGAACAACATTTAAAAATTGTCCCTATTTTTGGGCCTTTGTCCCACTTTTATTTATGGCTTTTTCCAGATATCTTACCTTAAGAGGTTGAGAGGTATACTGGCATCTGAAAGATGACTCATTATAATTCTCTCCTTTTCTAGTGATAAGTAAATGTGCCTGACAACAGAGTCACTCAATCAGTAAAAATTTTTGTTGCTATTATGGTTTAAAGTTGCAGAAACTGAGGGGGGGATGTTGCCTATGATAACTGTATGGGAGATATGTATAAGATGGACGAGTGACCTCATTTTTGCTGAGACTTAATCTTCCTATTTCTATGACAGTTTGGGAATAATTGTTTTATAGCCTCAGCATAAGACATTTTGGCATGATCACTGAAGGATTGTGATATATGGGTCTACTTCATTTGATTGACAGACCATTTGATCGAAACCCAATTGATCGAAATTTCATTAGATCGAAAACCAGTATTCAAGGCATAAAAGTGGGATTTGTCCCCCTCCCCAATGTTGTGCAACCCTGGAGTTGGTATATATAGTTGGGGGTGTGAAGCCGCCCACCTAGTTTCCTTTAAAAGAAGAAAATAAAACAAAAAGTATACATTTTAAACGCGCCCCCCCACACACACACCCCTAACTATATATACCAACGCCAGGGTCGCACGACATTGGGGAGGGGGACAAATCCCTATTTGCCTTGAATACTGGTTTTCGATCAAATGAAATTTCGATCTAATGGGTTTCGATCAAATGGTCTGTGATCAAATGAAGTAGACCCATAGATATATATATATGTGTATATATATATATATATGTGTATATATATATATATATATATATATATATATATATAAAGCTCATAAGGCAGGTTTTTAGATGAGAGGAAGGCTTCCAGATTAATTAGGTATTTACTACTGTCACAGATGGAATCATCAGTGTTAAGTTTAAGTTCATTATCTGCACACATAGGGCAGTTTGCATAATGTCTCAGAAGACTTCTTCTTTCGGCTTTTTCCCGGTTAGGGGTTGCCACAGCAGATCACCTGTCCGCTCATGATTGACAGTGGAGTTTTTACAGTGCCGAGGTGCCAGCCTGGCACCCAACCTTCCACAGAAGGCACACACATGCACACCTAGGGCCAGTTTGGAGTGTCCAATCCACCTACAGCATGTCTTTGGGATGTGGGAGGAAACTCACGCGACCACAGTGAGGACATGCAGACTCCACTCAGAAGGAACCCCAGCCGAGAATTGAACCAGAGAACCTCTTGCTGTGAGGTGGCAACGCTAACCGCTGCACCATCGTGGCCACCCAGAGTAGTTACCATAATAGGGATAAAAAACTGGTAACAGAGTTGAAACTAGCAGGCTGTCTTTTTGTCTTCTCAAGCTCTTTGGTGTTTCGGCAAATAAAGTAAAAGCAGCAAAAAGTGTATGTAACTGTGACTGAATGCTCACCACTGACTTATAATCTTGTTCCAGGTGTTGCAGATGTTAAAGTAAGATGAAAAAAATGGTTTCCTACATCTAGGTATTGCACTGTGCACTAAGCTGGTAGGAAGAGAGGGTCTCAAAAGCTTTAGTGGTCAAAAGGGAAGAACTTACCAGTTTGATCTTCTGTTGCTCACAGGTATAAGCAGATGAGATGGTATGAGATGAGGAGCATACAAAGACAAATTTACAGTAACAGTAAGCAGTTCAAATCTTTAAAAGTGCAATATGGATTGGTGTGGTGGACACTCAGGACACTCAGGGAATATAATGGGAGGGCAAATGTATTTGAATAGCTTAAGGGGAGTGACTTCACAAAATGATTCTTTTGTGCATGCTAACAACAGCCAATAAAAGTGGAGCGGGAGGGAATTTTATGGTTGAATTAACGTAAGTGGCAGACAACAAAAAATACCCTGGGTTTACAAACAGAACAACAATAGACTGGGAGGGTGCAAACATTCGTTAGACACTTATCTCTGCTGTCGAATGGCCCAGAGCTGTCTTAAAGCAATCACAGCTCCTGATCTAACCTGGCTGTCTCTTTTCCCACAAGGTAGAAACCATGGTTTAATTCAAACAGTTTGACTACTCAAATGACAAAATGTCATGCAGCTATTTACTGAAATTACTGATAGGCATAAAGGGCTTAGCTAAAGCAAGTAGAAATTGTTAAAATAAACATAACCAGATACATTTAGTTTTGTTGTTGAATGGCCTAGAATTATCTAAAACTAGTAGCAGTTTAAAAGAACACAAGAATAGGGTAGAAAGCTGAAAACGTCTTCAAGCACTTAGCTCTGTGGTGAAATGGCCTTGAACTGCTTTAAAGTCATCGGAACTCTTTGAACTAACCTAGTTCTCATATCTCTCACAAGAAAGAAACCAGGGTATAAGTCCAACAGTTGAACCAATTAAATGGCAGCTATTTGCTGGAATTAGTAACTGTAGGTTTACAGACATTAACTAAAACATATGCAAACTATTTAAACAGTCAGTTTTATGTAGACATTGTCATAGTTCCAGTACTGTAGGCCATCTGTTCCCAGGTGGCTTCTATCTCCACAAAGTAACTCAAATCTGATCATGACAGAAGCTTTTCAGATGTTATTTCTACACCATGTAATGCATTACAGCAAGGGGCTAGCTTAATGATTCTTCCAGCACTGCCTCTCTCTTGTAAGGGATTGACACTTCCTGTTCATTTCACAGTATTCACTAGACACTTCAGGCCACTGTTCCTCACTCCAGACTGTTCCTGGAAATCCATATAGAAATATCTGCCAGTTTTCTTCTGTCTTCAAGATCACAGTATCAAAAAGCATGGATTACAACTGTCACCCAGACTTTTACACAGCTAGTTCATTGAAACAGCTGACAGACAAATACAAACAGCAAGTGGTGATGCCTGGTGTTTTAACTAGAGACAGCGACACCTAATAGTGCCATAGTAAGCCACACAAGCAGTGATGACTGCATGTATTTCTCTATTACTGCCACATTCACTGAAATTCTGCCTTCTCCAACATGGTGAAAATGTTGGACCAGTGGATGCCAACAGACAACAGAATACCATATTTCTGATGCTCATTGGAGTAGAACTTCCCTGCAAAACTTCCAAGGGGATGTTATTGGCCAAAGCGCATCAGTAATAGGTTCTCAGAAACCAGCTTGGGTTTGCTCTGTGTCTGACTCAAATGAAAGGCATGTCCAGATTTTATAGTACCCTTTGTATCCTTCTGAGGACCCCTGCTTTAAGAAGGCCAGCAACTGACTCAGACTGCATCTACTTAGACCCAGATGAAGCAAGAATTACTTAGAAAAAGAATAGTCTGGTGTTAAAGCACCCAGGCATACTCCATGGATTATCTTCCTCATTGACATTCCTTCTCAGTGCTACATGCTTTACCTGAAGGCACCTGGAAGCATTTATATTAATGTATCACAAAGTGTGCACTGTTAATTTTTCCCTAAAGCATCACCTGGGCATCAGAATTTGTGACTAATTCTTACATAATTTCTGTATCTCAAGATGTTACAGAAGTCTGAAACATGAATATTTTATCCAACAGGAAATGAAGAGTCATGAACCAGTTATAATCTGATTTTAATATAACACATATATCTCTAAATAACAAAACCAAATGTGAGCGCACCAACACAGCTGATGAAAATGTATTCAAATCCAAAATATTGTTTTCCAAAACTTTTTCAAAAACGTTATTATAAAAGGATGAGCGCTTTTGCGGTGCTGCCGCTTCTTCAGATCCAAATAAACTTTAACATAAAATCAACAATTTATACAGATTAAAATCACATGCTTCCTGTAACCAATTAAACAGACTTAATGTCTCTTAATCAATGTTGTTTTAAGGGGAACGCTTAAATTCAAGCCCGGATTCTTATGGGCTTGTAAAGCAATAATCTATTTAATCTATAAGTTTTCCAAGTAATTATTTATATCTCCCCTTCTCTTGTTAACTCTAGCCTGTTGTAAAGCTCTAAAATAAAAAGTGTTATGCCCCGTTATATCGGCATGTGTTGCTAATGCATTGGTACAAATATTGTTCCTTATGTTGCCAATATGTTCTAAAATGCATTCCTTGAGTTGACATGTGGTTTTTCCCTATATAAAAACAATTACATTGTGTACAGGTTGCCAAATATACTAGGGTATTGCTATTACAGGTTGCAAGTAACCTAGGTATAAATCTTCTTCCCATATTAGAATAAATAAATATTTGATCTTTAACAATAAAAGAACATGCCTTACACTTCCCACATGGGAAAGTTCCCGTTCTATGCATGGATTCAGCATTGGTATTTCTTGGACCATAGCAGAGCAACCTTTTCAAATTCGTATTAGTTCTAAAAATAAAATTAGGGTCCTGTCCAACCATATTTCTAACTTCATCATCGGCTAACAAGATGGGCCAATTCTTTCTAACAATATCCCAAATCTGATGTATATTCCTGGAATAAGTAAAAAACATCCTAGATTTCTTAGTAATTGACACAGAGTTGCTATGCTGACCTCTCTTGTCTCTATGCCTATCTGAAAAATATGGGGCCCTTCTATTACCCCTATAGGCATCAATTTCTGTGAGAACATTACCTGTTAGGGTTTCTAGGTAGCCCCTGTTCGAAAGATCGTGTAGTAACATGTGAATCAGTTCATGCATCTCTGTCATTGGTGTTGAGTCGAGATAGCCTTAGGGACTGTCCTTTAACTATATTTGAAAAAAATGTCTGGGGGATGTATGCTGGATTTATGCAATTCATTATTTTTCCAACATGTTTTCTTAAAAAGTTTCATATCTAGCCTACCTTGGCTATTCTTATACAGAGTGATATCCAGAAAAATCTATGGTAACCCAAGACCATTCTACAGTAAATCTAAGAAAACATGTGGTAGTCTCTGTACAAGAGATAAATTCAATTGTGTGATGTCTCCCTCCCACAACAAAAAAATGTCATCTACAAATCTACTATAATGGACAATGTATTGTTGGTATGGATTGGTGCCAAGGATATACTGTTCCTCCCATTGTGCCAACACTAAATTAGATTATGTGTTGGCACATGGGGTGCCCATGGCTACCCCTTATTTTTGTATGAAATAGCTGTCCTCGAATAGAAATATGTTGTGATTCAGAATTAAATCTAATAATGTGCAAATCACAGTCACTGTACTATGGCTGTAGCGACTATGATCTGTCATAAACAATCTGACAGAGTCAATCCCTTCTTGATTTGGGATCACTGTAAATAGTGTTTTAATATTGACTGTAACCAACATTTGATTTTTTTTTTTTATTTTATTTTACATTTGTTGACCGGGCTAGTCCAACTGGATATATGTCCATTTTCAGCAGAGGCCCGGGGAGAAAAGCTCCGAGTCAAAAATATTAATACACATTAAAAAACATTTAAAAAAATTTTAAAAGAAATACAGATTTAGCACAGAAAAATAATAATATCAATTAGCATATTTTTACAGTAACAACAATAAGCAATAATTACAAACAGAGGGTGTTCAATTGGGGATGAATGCAGAAAAGTAAGTTTAAGAAAGATTTTATTCAGGATAAAAGAAAGTACTAGGAGCAAGTTAGTTACAAGTTAGGAGCAAGACATTACTTTTAATAAATCAGCCTTTTCTACTCTGTCAAATAATTTGGACAGAAAATGTTGTGTATCCTTCAAAACTAACGGGGCTTCCACTAGTAAACATTTAAGCTTATTCTCAACATATTGTGGCAGTGGCTCAGTAGCCCAACCTTGTCCAGAGACTATTGGTCGCATGGGTGGTCTCTCTAGGGTCTCATGAATCTTAGGCAACCCATTCAAGATGGGAATTAGAGGATGTTCCACTATAAAAAACTCATATAAATTCAAATCTATGAATCCACACATCAATAAATCGTAGAAATCATTGCAGAGGGTATAAATACTTCTGTCTACAGCATGATTATCTATCTGTAAATATGTGTTACTGTCCATTAACATCTCATTCATCCAAAGTTCATACTCAGATTTGTTAAGGACAACAATCGCCCCTCCTTTGTCTGCTGGTCTAATGCTAATAGTATCTAACATCTGTAACTGCTTCAGAGCTTCTGTCTCTTCATTATTTAAATTAAAAAAATGATTTTTAATATTAACAGAAGCACTGTAAATATCTGTTTCACAGACTTTAATAAAAAGCTTCTAATGTACTAGATAAGGGCGGATTGTATATGCAACGTTTACGGCAGCATTTGACATTGGTGTTAATTTGAGCATTAGACTCACCATGTAAACATTGCAGCATAATGTTCCTTGCAAACAGTCTCAAGTCCACAATTATTTCATTAAAGTCCGATCTTCTCGCTAGCACATAATTTAGACCTTTATTTAAAAGTGAGAGTGGAGCAGTAGTTAGATTGACATCTGATAAATTAAAAACAAGTTGGTTATGATTCTCTAATGCCGGCGTCTGGGTCTCGATGAGCTGTCCCTGGAGGCCTTCCTTTTCTGGCCGTCTCTTATCTGCGAGCACTCTCTTCTTAATGGTGTAGGTAACTGCACTGGAAGAGGTAGCACTGTGAATGGATTCATAGAAAAAGGAAGTGTAGGCATCCCAATGTTATGTTGTACTTCCTTGATCTTACTACGAGCACCAGATGGATGAAATTCTGTTTGTGGTTTAATGTTATTCACACTGTTGCCATTATCATTCATTTTCTTAGCATTATCTGGTTGTTTTACTTCTGCCACTGCTATATCTGGTTGAGAGTCTCTCAAAATTAAAGCAGACTCTTCCTTGTTAACAGATTGCTCATCAGCATGCTTCACCAATTGTGTATTTGCAACATTGGAGTCATTGCTCTTTGGCCAAACAAAAATGTGACATTTGGCAAAGTCAGAATAGTCTCTATACAACTTTTTCTGTTTCTATAACTTCAACCTACACTCGTAGACTAGTATATCAGCACAAACATTATCCAATTTCAGCATAAAATCTTCATCTGGATAGTCTGATTTTATTTCTTGTAAAATCCGCTCAGTCTCAGCTCTCAGTGACATTTCCATAGGCATGAAATAATCAGCAAGTAGTTTCAGATAACTAAAACACAGTTCTAAATTGAGTCGCTGCCATTGAGAAAGTAACTCTGGTTCAGAGCTAGCTTGCGTAGGCATCTTAACAATTCTTAGATCTCTCAGTATTATCTTATATTCAAGGCAGGTTTCTAGGTGTGACCTCTGCCATTCATACTTTTTCAGTTTATACATTAAACTCTCAAACTGCTTCAAGAGGCTTAGAAAGTCAGACATATCTTCTGGCTCCTCAGAGATGTTTTCATCATGGGCCTTTATGTTAAGACCCAAAAAAGGATTGAGTTGATTACAGACATATTTAATATATTTCTCCAGTCCTTCTTTCATTGTTGCTTTAGTTCTTAATGCAGAATTATCCAAATTCATATCTAAGGAAGTCGCTAACTCAGCCATGTGCATTGTTGTGCCAACCAAATAATCGAGTGTAGAAAAGAAAAGCACACGCATCTGCCAAAGGTTGCTCACACTACTAAATAAAGTCCAAGTAACAAAACCAAATGTGAGCGCACCAACACAGCTGATGAAAATGTATTCAAATCCAAAATATTGTCTTCCAAAACTTTTTCAGAAACTTTATTATAAAAGGATGAGCGCGTTCGTGGGGCTGCTGCTTCTTCAGATCCAAATAACCTTCAACATAAAATCAACAATTTATACAAATTAAAATCACATGCTTCCTGTAACCAATTAAACAGACTTAACGTCTCTTAAGCAATGCTGGTTTAAGGGGAATGCTTAAATTCAAGCCCTGATTTTTATGGGCTTGTAAAGCAATAATCCATTTAACCTCTAAGTTTTCCAAGTAATTATTTATATCTCCCCTTCTCTTGTTAACTCTAGCCTGTTGTAAAACTCTAAAATAAAATGTGTTATGCCCCATTATATTGGTATGTGCTGCTAATGCATTGGTACAAATATTGTTCCTTATGTTGACAATTTGTTCTACAATGTGTTTCTTGGGTGGTTTTTACTTATTCCAGTAATGTACATCAGATTTGTGATATTGTTAGAAAGAATTGGCGCATCTTGTTAGCTGATGATGAAGTTAGAAATATGGTTGGACAGGACCCTAATTTTATTTTTAGAACTAATACGAATTTGAAACGGTTGCTCTGCTATGGTCCAAGAAATACCAATGCTGAATCCTTGCATAGAATGGGAACTTTCCCATGTGGGAAGTGTAAGGCATGTTCTATTATTGTTAAAGATCAAATATTTATTCATCCTAATACTGGAAGAAGATTTATACCTAGGTTATTTGCAACCTGTAATAGCAATACCCTACTATATTTGGCAACCTGTACACAATGTAATTGTTTTGTATTTAGGGAAAATCACACGTCAACTCAAGGAATGCATTTTAGAACATCTTGGCAACATAAGGAACAATATTTGTACCAATGCATTAGCAACACATACCAATATAACAGGGCATAACACTTTTTATTTTAGAGTTTTACAACAGGCTAGAGTTAACAAGAGAAGGGGAGATATAAATAACTACTTGGAAAACTTAGAGGTTAAATGGATTATTGCTTTACAAGCCCATAAGAATCCGGGCTTGAATTTAAGCATTCCCCTTAAACCAGCATTGATTAAGAGATGCTAAGTCTGTTTAATTGGTTACAGGAAGCATGTGATTTTAATTTGTATAAATTGTTGATTTTATGTTGAAGGTTATTTGGATCTGAAGAAGTGGCAGCCCCGCGAAAGCGCTCATCCTTTTATAATAAATTTTTTGAAAAAGTTTTGGACGACAATATTTTGGATTTAAATACGTTTTCATCAGCTGTGTTGGTGCGCTCACATTTGGTTTTGTTACTTGCATCTTATTTAGTAGTGCGAGAAACCTTTGGCAGACGCGTGTGCTTTTCTTTTCTACACATATATCTCTGTCATCAGTAGCTGTTATGAGATTGTAACGTAACAATACTGAACTATGTTTTTAATGCACAATCGGTTTTTCATTGTGTAACATGTACTTCTTGCTTTGTTTCTGTCCAATGCCATGGCTGAAAAGTTCAAGATTGTTCAGCCCAGTTGCTGCTTATTACAGTTTAAAATGGTAAATTACTACAAAATGAGGAAGAGAGGCAATATTTCCTTGATCCTTTTTATCATGATAGTAATTTAAATGAAATCACAAAGACTTTCTAAAGTTACCAGGTATTATTTGTATCAGGTTTATATGGGGAAGTGCAATGAAGTTGTTTTATATCCAGCACATTTAGTCTTCATTGCTATAGCTGTATTAAATAGGGCAGCAGGTACAAACGTTTATATTTCCTGTTGTAGCTATGCCAGCAAATCAGCAGATTAAAGAACCTAAAAGTGAATATTATGCTACCCTCATATTCAACATCATTTTTGTTGATTTTAATCATGTCTGAAGCATTAGATAAGCATGCATCAACATACAAGAACATAATATATTTTACACATATTTAGAACATCGTCAGATACTAATAGCTCTGTTCACTGGTCAAAGGTCTTACAATATCATTTTATCAGACATGTTATTTATTTATTTATTTAGTGGTTGATTAATATGATCCATCTGGACATTTTTCAGCTACAGTCAGGTATCATGTAAAAGCATGGCACTATCTGAAAGGATTATCTCAGAGTTTATCTGAAAATATTTATCAGTAGTGGGACATGCATATGTAAATGAATTGTAACAAAATTTATGAATCAGTATGCAAAAAAAAATTAATATTCTGGTCTCCAGTTTACAGAGATGATCAAGATATTTGCCCCTGTATCCTATGGCAAAATCCCAAAGATGATTTACTCAAGGAAGATTCAAGGGATCTATGAGATGTAATTTGCACATTTTTATTCCAAAAGCCCTATATAAATCTTATGAGGCTCTCAGAAAATATAAATAGCTTGAAATAGCTTGCTGGAATTTTAAATAAAAAATCATAGCTGGATATATTTTGAAGATAGAGCATATATGTAAATGTATATCCGAATATATTATTTTTTGGAATGCACACAAAGTTTTTTCTGTGTGTGTGTGTGTGTGTGTGTGTGTGTGTGTGTGTGTGTGTGTGTGTGTGTGTGTGTGTGTGTGTGTGTGTGTGTGTGTGTGTGTGTGTGTGTGTGTGTGTGTGTGTGTGTGTCTATAGCATAACATCGACAGCTTAGGTTGTTGAATCCAAATTCATTGACACCTAAGCGTTGAAAGCTAAAAACAGCGAATGGCCAACTCATCAAATTATTTCCTAGGGAAAGAATTCACTTGGCTGTCCGCAAACAAAATAAACAAACACACCCAAACATAGTGGGGGGCTTCACCCCCCCACACACACATCCCCTAACTAAATATACCAACTCCGAGACCGATCTACATTGGGGAAATAGCAAATCCCCGAGAATGGCCATACAAATTCTTTCCCGAGGAAAGAACCGATGATGTGGCCATTCGCTATTTTAAGCGTTCGACAGTTAGGTGTCAATGAATATGTATTCGACAACCTAAGCTGTCGATAAATCAATAGTGAACCATCTATGCATATATGTGCATGAGAGTAAACTTATGCCATTATGTCTGACAATTTTCTTTTTTTTTTTTTTTGCTAGTGAGGTTTTGGTTTACATTTGTTACTTTTTCTGTCATTTAAAGTATATCATTCTGTTTTTATTCCATCATACCTCATTATTGCTTTCTTATCATTGTTTATATCTGTTTTTTTCATCTTTATCCATGTTTTAAACTGATCAAAAACATTTCTGCACCCTAAAGTAATTATCCTCTTTAAAGATGCATGCTTTTCTCCTTTTTACACAGTCAACCATGCAGTTAGCATATATCAGTAAAGATGGTGTGGGAGCCTCTCACATGGGGATGCAGTCTTGACCCCTGAAAAAAAATGTTAGAAGGTTTTTCTTCTACAGTTTGGCTTTACTTCATTCTATAAGTTTGACTTATCTGGTATGCTGTCAGTAAGTTTTACTTTGATTTGTCATGGCTGATCCTGCTCCAGAATCTATAAGTCACTTAGATACATAGTAAATAGCATAGGTTCCAACACAGCACCATTTGGAACTCCCCTGTTCATACGTAACCAGTCATCAGTTTAACTCTGTGAGGTTACTCTAATCTCTGTACCACTTAGCCAGTTCTCATTCCATTTGACAGCAGTGAGACTCACCATAAGAGATACCCTCTTTTCAGTCAATACATAATGATGTACAATGTCAAAATCACTAGTAAAATCCAAAATGTCAAGATCCTCCTCTTTCTTTGTATCCACCGTATACTACAATGATTTTTCAGAGACACATTCTGTTTGCAGACATTGGGATTCCTCTGTTATAAGCATGTTGTCTCCAGTCCAGACTACCACTTTCCTGAAGGTTGCCCTGCTGTTTACTTATAAATTTTTCCAAAACTTGGGCAGCTCCGCTCCATTGATTAATTAACCTATATTTCATAATGTCTCTGGTTCTTCTCTTGCGTTTATATATTGGGGTAACATTCCATTTTTTGTAGGCACTCCAGTCTTTCACTACTTGTAAGCTTCTTTTATGTAAGCAGTAGAAAATTGGGACAAGTTTATTAGTATGTTGCTTCAGCAGCTGATTGCAAATTCTATCCAGATCAAGGGCATTTGAGGTCTTCAATATCCCCAAGGTTTCTTGAATTAGTTTTCTTCCTGAATAAACTGAAACTGTTGTATACCCTACCATTAATTTTCTTGTAATTAATATTTACTTCTTCATCCAGTACATCATAATTTCATTTAAATTTATCACTTTCAGTTTTGTAACCAAGCTTTCCAATTATCCTTACTAGTCTTCGCCACTTGTTTTAGCTGTGTTTGTCTTCTTTTTAATGTACATTTGGTTAAAATTATATAATTTTTTCACCTGTTCAGTAAAGGAATCCTTCATTAATATATGTTTTATTTCTGGTTTCCCTGCAAGTCATCACAGACCATTTGGTCAAATTGTAAATGCATGAACACATCTAACTGAGATAAAACACTAAATGCATAATGTGTGCAGGATCACATAGCTAAGATTGCTGAGTGCAGTGTTTTATAATCATGAAGTTAATATTATGGTGGGGGACTTCCACTTATGCGGTGGCGCAGGTGGGATTGCATCCTGCAAAAATGCTAATTTAAGTTTTTCTGAGTAAATTTTAAGGAAAGTATGTTGAACTGTTGTGATTCACCACTTTTTGGTTTATCATGTATCAGGCTTTCATATTCTTATTTGTCTTGTTTATCCTCTGTTGGGCTGTAATTTCATATAGAAGTTCTCTTTGCATGCTCCAACCTGACATTATACAGGTGCCTTTTATTCTATAACTCTTCTAGATTATAAATAAAAACTTCTACTGCATCTCCCAGTTCTAAAGCATTTAACATTACACTCCAGTTCCGTCCATTCATTTCCCTTCTCATTTCACACAGTTTTATTTTTTATACGTTTACTATCTTGCTCCTTGCTCTCTTGCATGTTACTTTTTGGTTCACATTACCACCTTTTAAACTGCTTTGCGTCTCTAAGAAAATTCAGGTTCTATAAAACAGGATTGCAGACAGTTGCAGATGTCATTGCTGGGTGTAATACATTCATGGGAGAGGATCTGTATACCAAAAGGCATAATAATGTGGCAAGACATTTACAATGGGAATTGTGCAAAACACTGCAATATACAGGTAGCTGAGAAGCATTAGAAACATGACCCAAAAATTATTATAAAGAATGATTAGGCTTATATCACATGGGACCATCCATTACCAACAATTCAAAAAATGATACCAGAAAACCAGATAAAGTAGTCCATGAAAACAAAAGTAGTGCTGATCACTGAAATTGCTACACACAGTTATTACAGTGTCTTGTATACAGATATATACAAAGTCATAAAATATCAGAATTTGCAAGCAAAAATGAAAGCAACGTGGAATAAAGAGACCAAGATAGTTCCAACAGTAATAGGAGCAACAGGACTAAAAAATAATTCACATTTATACATAAATATTATACCAATACATGTAATCCCATATGAATTATAGAAGGAGGTAATTCTGGGCACATTCCAGGTGCTGAGAAAAGTAGTTGACTGACGTCTAATACTGAAACAATACTAATTTCATGTGCTATAATCATACTCTGACTGTGGAATGGGGTCCATTTCCATCATGGCATTAGAAACCTAAACATTGAGAGTAATTAAACCCATCAGAGTATTAACAATTTACCTTAGATGCCTATTAATCATTAGGTATTTTAACATATCCTAAACCTCTCACCTTACTTCTTATTCTGCTCTCAGTTTCTGTTTGGTAAATGTGTCACTTGTTATACTCACATTTTCTATAAGTACTATGAACTATTCCCCCTTAGTATTTTATCAAGCTTCTTTAATAGCTTTAGACTACCAATAAGCTGAAGTCTAAACGTTGCATATTCATATAATAAATCAATGCCTCCTCGTGTTTCAATTCATAATTAGGATGCAGGTCAATACTTTTAATTTTAAAATCTTTAAAATCATCGCTTTTATGGCAGTATGCAGGAGGGTTGTGAGCTTAAATTCACATAGCTGTCACCAAATAATGTTAGTGACTGGTGTTAAAAGCCTTGACAATATAGACAAGGGGTAATTGGCCATAAGAACTTATGATAAATGTGCACTACTGTCTGGAGCCACGATCTTCATATGCCACACCAAATAAGATATACACTGTATAACTCCAGGACAGGGTTACAGCCACTGGCAGACACATTGTTTCCCAAGAAGGGCCACTGACATCTCACCAGTGGCAGTGTCCTTTCCTGGGTCCATAGTATGAGCTCTCCTCAGCTATACCAGTCTAGTATTAAGCCCCCCCACCCCACTTATTAAACATTCTTCCAGTGAGCCAACAAAAATATTAAATCATTGTAACTTGTACAAAAATGCATGCACCCTGTCTTCAAAAAGGGTGGATGCCAGTAATTGCACCAATATTGTGAGAATATTCATTCATCTAAAAGAAATGACAGTAGCCCCAAGTTGTTATCAATCAATATCTGGTAAAAAATAAAAAAGACCAATCAAATGGTACAACCCATTAGATCAGTTGCTCCAAGAATACATAAAAAATGAACAAGTAAGTCACAACAGAATAATTCTAGCTGCAAACAAATACATTGATCCTAAGACTTCTACAGAAGACTGCTGTCTAACTACCATTACACAAATAAAATATCCAGTAGCTGCAGTGGCCTCGGTTGACACGCAAGCAGTTTAATACAGATTAAGTGAGAACTTTTTTGGGAAAGCAGACTGTTTTCTTCTTCTGTAGTCCCTATTGTAATTGCTTTAATGTTTAAGTTTGAAAAGAGTTTATTAAGTCTACAATCCAGAATGAAGAAAAAACATAGGCTTCATGATTCAGTTTTTTGTGCCAATTCAAGGTCCCAAACACAAAAACATTACATCAGCAGTCCTGGGTTATCACTTTTAGATGGTTAGTATAATTTCAAAACCAAACAAAGGGCTGTATTCAGAAAACTGTACTGCATCATGCTAAATGACTTAGTTGTGACTAGTGGCTATATGCTGTTCAGAAAATATAGCTATACAATGTGGCCAAGCTAAGTAATATGGTCAGCTGTTCTATATGCTAATAAGTGTATAATTTGATGTTGTGTATGATAATGAGGGAAAATAAGATAGTTGAGTGATTAAATGCTGCACAATGGTGCTGAGCTCACGTTATAATTGAACTCAGCCATATGCTCATTGTCTGGCAGAGTAATTACTTAACTATGTTAGAGTTTGCTGCAGCTGTAGTAAATGTATATCTCCAAAAGGCTTATATTGTAGCTGCTATGCCTGATGGTGCATGCAGGATCATCCAACAGTGCTTAGCATTTCATGTCCTCCACGACACCAGCATAGTGGACCAGTACAGTGTGGACAGAAGCACTATGCAACAAATCATGGACAGGTGCCATCCTCATCTGCACCCCAGTGGGAGTCATGGAGTACTGCTCCCAATGGATATGTGTGGTTTTACATATATTAGCTAAAGGGACCTTTCAGTGTCCTACGGAGGACAGAGTGGAGGAAACTCCACCAGTTTCCGGATATCATGCTTCAGAAGATGGGGGAGCCCATACCCCAGAGGAGTAAGCCAGCACCATGTGGGTGTTCTGTGATTTATCCCATTTGCCTGATGTACTTAATATCTTAATATCTCACTTAAAATTCTCAAATTACTATCTTTCTCCCATCACCACCTCCTCCTACATGGTGCCTCTATCATGAATGAATATGATTCAAATATTAATCTGTCACCTCTTCATTCTTCATGTAACAAAGCAACCAACTCCCTTCTAATAGCTCACCTTAATATTAGAAGCGTCAACAACAAAATTCACCACCTCCATGCACTCCTTCACTTGCATGCATTTGATATATTATGTCTAACAGAGACTTGGTTAAAACCCTCTACTCAAGACCAGGAAATTACGCCTCCTGGCTATAACATATTTAGATATGACAATCTATAAATCTAATCTACAAGTTACCCTTTATAATGAAGTTCCATTAACAGATAAAGCTGAAATTTTATCAACCAAACTTCAGATTAACAACAATAAAGCTATCTATCTAATTTGCTTGTAATAATATTCAAACTCTAGAAGACTTACTTAGTTCACTTTCAAACCACCTACCACAAGAAACCATAATACTTGGTGATTACAACATTGACTGGAAAACCTGCTCATCCCAACAGCCTACTAACCATATTAATCTTTATGGTTTCTAACCAAATAATAAAGAGACAATTTTGGACTGGATCCTTACTAATCACCCCCAACAGCTATACTCCTCCTTCCTGACAGTATTAGTGATCATACACTTACATATGTCTTCAGACAAAATTAAATAATCCTAATACCCATAAACTAAGAACATGTTTTCAACCCTGATAACTTCCTTGCTGAATTGCAGGCATGTGACTGGTCGCCTTTTTGACACATTGAACTTAATGAAGCAGTTACCTATTTTAACAAAACTTTCTACAATTCTTGATTATCATGCTCCATTACTAGGTTAAGAGCCAAGACTGCCCCATGGCTAACAAAACAAACTAAAGAAAAATGATCCTTAGAAATAAAACCTCCAGATGTCCATCTGATCATCTCCTTTTCAAACAATTAAGAAATGCAAAATACCTCCAGTCTCATCTAAAGCCTTTCAAATTCAACCTGTCTCTTCATCCATTATTTATAAGCTTCTCATCAAACTCAAACCTTGTACCCCATCTGCTGACCAACTCCCATCTGAATACCTAATTTGATTAATAGGACTATCTCTGAAGGAAAGATCCCCACCATTTGGAAAATATCTCATATAATTCCTCTCCATAAAAACAATTTCTTAACTACCTTCTTCAAAACAAACTTGACTGTCAACATGGATTCAGACCCCTCCTTTCCTTCTCTGACTCCATAAATAATAATCGAAATAATAATTGTTTCTCCTCAGCACTATTCATAGACCTATCTTTGATATGGTTAACCATAATATACTTCTTGAAAACTTAACCTTTTCTCTCTCAGCTCACATTCTCTACAATGGTTTAGAAGCTATCTGTTGGGAGAATAATCTATCATGCTTACTTCCAGTAAATATTGGTGTTCCACAAGGATCAATCCTAGGACCCCTTCTTTTCTCATTATTTATCAATGACCTTTATTTGAATCAATATGCAGATGACTCGACTTTGATTTGCACTGCTAAAAATGTTTGCTCCCTCCAGTCTATCACCCAAATAACCTTCCAAAATGTTGAAAAATGGTTTATGCAACACTGCCTCCTCCTTAACCCCAAAAAAACTAAGCTTCTTCTCTTTACTCCTACTAACAAATCTCCTATAACTTTCTTTACTATCTCCTCAAATAATGCTACATCTATTAACCCTGATAAAACCACACGACTATTAGGTGTAACCATTGACAACCATCTCAACTTTGATTACCATATTAACACTACTATTAAAGCTGTTAATAAAAAAATTGGGACACTTTACAGAATTAAACCAGCAGCCAGAAAAACATTGCACAGACCCACCTGATTTCCACCCTTTTCTATGCCTCAGCTATATATACTACCTTATCTAAAAATAACATTACCAAACTCTCTACCTGTTATAATAGTATAGCCAGATTCATTACTGCTACTCCCCTCAGAACTCACCACTGTCACAACCTCAAACAACTAAATTGGCTAGAGCTAAACAACCACCTACTCTACCAACAATTACTTGTCATTCATAAGACCTTTCACTTCCCTGACAATACTCCTAGCCTGGCAAGACTGATTTCTCCTTATAAAATCTAGTAATAAACTCCTAGTATCGTCAACTAAATCTTACAATAAAGCTTAATTTCAAATTCCATAGGTAAACACTGGAATCAACTCACTCAAGATATAACTAATCAAGACTCTACCTCTCTGTTCAAAAAACATATCAAAGAACATCTTAAAACTCAATGGCTATGTCCTTGTACTAATCCCGACTGAAAGTATGTCTCCTCACATTAATTTTGCTACCCTTCCCCCTTACTGAGCTCCAAACTTACACTTTCTATTGTTGAGAGTTACTTCTTAAAAGTATGCCTATTTTTTTCAATTTGTTGAGCTTATCTTATAAGTTTTTAGATTTTATACTGCAATTCTATTTTTAAACTTTTTAAACTTTTATATTGTTTCAAGATAACTTTTTTGTGATATACCAGTGTTAGTTTATGCATGTACTGGAGCTTTTCTCCCCGGGCCTCTACTGTAAACGGATATATATCCAGTTGGACTAGCCCGGTCAACAAATGTAAAATATAATAAAATAAATAAAATAAAAATAAAAGTACTGGAGACCATAAACGTTACCAGCATTGAAATAAGGCCCCACCTGAACTGGGAAGGAGGTAGATGAACCACAAAGGGTATCACCCCATCAACTGACAGGTGGTCTGTAATGCACATGGTTATTATCTACAATGTTTATGCAGGCCACCTAGGTAGCGTTCATGATTCCCACATATGGTACACATGTGACCTGTATCAATGGTTCGAGAGAAGTAACTTTCCACAGGGACATCTATTTGGTGGTGCCTGATATGCCCTGGAAACCTGGCTCATGACAACCATCAGAAATCCAGACATACATACCAGGGTTACAGCCATGCACTATTGCAAACCAGAAACATTACTGAATATCTGTTTGGGCTGCTGCAGGCATGCTTTTGCTGTCTATTCATCCAGTGGAACCTTGCAGTATGACCCTGTCATATGTGTGTCAAAATAGTGTGTGTGTGTGTGTGTGTGTGTGTGTGTGTGTGTGTGTGTGTGTGTGTGTGTGTGTGTGTGTGTGTGTGTGTGTCTGTGTTATGTTAAACAATATTATATAGGAACCAGTTATAGCAGAATGGGAATGGATACTTGCAGGACCAGTAGTTCTCAGCACCACAGGCAGCAGCAGCTGATACAGATGAGGAGTTAGAGGAGCAGCCAGCAGCAGGGGATGACCATGCCAGACAGAGTCCGGCACAATGTTTTGTGGCAGAAGCAAAGAGGCAGCAGATTGCACATACCTTTACAACAAAACTATACAAGAGCTAAGCAGATACATACAGTAAAAATTATGCATAGAAAAACCGCCGGCTGTGCTTACCAAAGCATAAGCTGGTCACTCTGTGTATCACAGGTAAGCAACCCATGTAACAGTGTACAAAGGACAAAGCACAGTTATTATCATTTGCACAGGTGAAGAAGAGTACTGGAGTATTTGTCTTTCACAGGCAAGTGTGTGAGCGGTAAGAAGTATAAAAAGGTTTAACATTGAGAAGGGCCAAATTCCATGGATGTGTGTGATTTGCTGCGAGCTATGGTGACGTGTGCCAGTCTGCAGGAATACAGACTCAGCAGTTGTTACAAAAACACTGTGGTTAAGTCTAGTGGGAAGGTCTAGGAAATGTATTATAGTAAGTTCTGCTTCCCATATTCAGCTCACACCCATGAGAGCTCTACCAGGAGTAGAACTGGCTGTCCCATGACCTTGGATAGATGCAACTATGCTGTGCTATGTTACTCGACCTCAAATTATGTCCTGTAGAAGATTTGCCAACATGACAGTGGCCACAATCACAGGAACATCCTGTCCTGAGTGTAAACACCTCCACAAGAAAGGTTCTCATGAATGTGCTAGCATTGCAGGAGTAGGTTCTCACATGTCCATAGCCATGTTACCTAACATCTGTGGATGCATCACATGACCATCTGTGAGGATGGCCCCCCCTCACCCCTGGCAGATGACCCAGAGAAAACATTGCACAGTCCAGCATGTGATTCAGTCAATCCAAGGAATAACACATATGGCACATGCACTCCTGGATCATCCTCAATATCTAAGCCATGGCTGTGGTGGCACTAACCTATGCCTTCACAATGGCCCTGCACATATATTGGATTATAGCCACTGATTCACCAACCTCAAGAGGAGGGTAGTAACTATCCCTCTGATGAACACCATTACCAACCCTCCATGTGGATATTCCTCCCCATGAGTGCTAGGGGCAGACTCAGACATCTGAATACTGGGGGCAGTCACACATCCCTGATCTATAGTTTCCCCATCAACCTGCCCTCTCTCAGATATATGTGTATTCTGGATTCCCTCAGGCATTGAGACTGTACCAATGGTCTGTATAGGGGATTCATTGGTCCCACTCCCTATGTCAGTCAACTACTCTGCACCCCCAGACATTGCCAGCACATCCCTGCTATCATTATCAGAGGCTATACATCCTCCAACATCTCATGGGGGCAGTTCCACTGTGTTAGTGCCATGTAAAGAATTACCTTTAAATACACCAAAACAAAAAATATCCAGTGTAAGTATCACCCAGCACCATAACTACACATGTAACTGATATCTTCACAATTATAAGAATATGAAAAAATAATACTGCTGGCCATACCTTGCTCAAAGGGTCATGGCAATTGGATTTTTGATGTACATGTACACCATAAGTCAGACAGATTTAATGAACATAACACTGACTACTTGTTAAGGAGGAGTTGCAGATATTGCTGCTATAAAATAGAACTGCATACCTGGGGCATCTACAATTGATACTGTCTAGGGCCTGCTAGTTCTGTCCCAACAACCGACACCACATTGTGGGACTCTCTGGTGATGGTGCTCTCTTTATGTGATGCCAGTAACTCCTCTGTCTCTGTAAGAGTTGTTTCAGTCAACAGCCAACCACCTGTTGTCCTAGGTTCCCATGCGGCTGCATCCACTCTGCGTGTGGCCGCACAATCATATCTTCTTCGCCCTTGGTTTCCTCGTCCCTTATTGTGTTACTTCACACCTTGTCAGTCATGTCTGTCTTGTCCTGCTATCTAACATAGTTCTGTTAACTTCCTTTTACTTCCGTTACTTGTTTCCCCATTTTTCCTTTCTCTTAAAAAAGAGTGTCTATCCCACAAAAAAGTATATGTCTGTTACCCATACATTTCAGCTGTGTTAACAGTTTTGGTTTGTTTCTCATACAATTATTCCTTTTCTGCAGATAATTGAGGATTGAAGTCACTACATGTTGACATCTATCTGATTGTCAAACATCCTCTCCTTCAGAGACTTTTTGCTAATGTCCTTCTTCTTCTTTCGGCTGCTCCCGTTAGGGGTCGCCACAGCAGATTAACTGCTTCCATTTCTTCCTGTCCTCTGCATCTTGCTCTGTCACACCAACCACCTGCATGTCCTCTCTCACCACATCCATATACCTTATCTTAGGCCTTCCTCTTTTCCTGTTACCTGGCAGCTTCATCCTGAGCATCTTTTTCCCAATATACTCTGCATCTCTCCTCAGCACATGTCCAAACCAACGTAATCTTGCCTCTCTGGCTTTGTCTCCAAACCTTCCAACCTGGGCTGACCCTCTAATATACTTATTCCTAATCCTGTCCATCCTCGTCACACCCAGTGCAAATTTTAACATCTTCAACTCTGCCACGTCAAGCTCTGACTCCTGCCTTTTTGTCAGTGCCACTCTCTCCAACCCATAAAACATAGCTGGTCTCACTACCCTCTTGTAGACCTTCCCTTTCACTCTTACTGGTACTCGTCTGTCACAAATCACTCCTGACACTCTTCTCCACCCACTCCATCCTGCCTGTACTCTCTTCTTCACCTCTCTTCCAAACTCACCATTACTCTGAACTGTTGATCCCAAGTACTTAAACTCATTCACCTTCGCCACCTCTACTCCCTGCATCATCACCATTCCTCTATCCTCCCTCTCATTCACACACATATATTCTGTCTTAGTCCTGCTGACCTTCATTCCTCTTCTCTCTAGAGCATATCTCCACCTCTCCAGGGTCTCCTCCACCTGTTCCCTACTCTCACTACAGATCACAATGTCATCTGCAAACATCATAGTCCATTCGGACTCCTGTCTGATCTCGTCTGTCAACCTGTCCATCACCATTGAAATAAGAAAGGGCTCAGAGCTGATCCTTGATGTAATCCCACCTCCACCTTAAACGCATCCGTAACTCCCACCACAGACCTCACCGCTGTCACACTACCCTCGGACATATCCTGTACCACTCTTACATATTTCTCTAACACTCCCGACTTCCTCATACAATACCACAACTCCTCTCTAGGCACCCTGTCATATGCTTTCTCTAAATCCACAAAGACACAATGCAACTCCTTCTGACCTTCTCTGTACTTCTCCATCAACACTCTCAGAGCAAACATTGCATCTGTAGTGCTCTTTCCTGGCATGAAACCATACTGCTGATCACTAATCATCGCCTCCCTTCTTAACCTAGCTTCCACTACTCTTTCACATAATGTCATGCTGTGACTGATCAGTTTAATCCCTCTGTAGTTACTACAGCTCTTCTTACATGTATAAGAGCAATATTTACCATCTGAGGCTGATTTTTGGCCTTTGTTCCACCATCACTTTTGATTTTTTAAAGAATATGTGAGCTAAGCAGTTCAGAGGTATGCACCTACCCCACCTCCATCCTATTCATTTTTCATGTGATCATTTTCTTGTTCTGCCCTCGATTGTTTCCCCTTTTCATCTCTGTCCTATACTCACATTTCCAACCTTTAATCTGGTCAAAACAAGAATAAATACACCAGCCCAAAAAGAGCTTATAAGTCAAGTGACTTTTTGTCTGTAATGTGTGCAATGGGTCTTGAAGGGCACCATCTACGCCAATGTACAAATGATGAGAGATGGTACTACTCATTCTATAGCAATAAACTAGAGTTGGCTCTCATTTGTTATGAGGAAAACATGAAATAGGATAAAGCCTATGCCTTTAGTCTGAATACTTCAGTTTGTTCATAAAGTGAGTTATAGTGTCAGTGTACTGCATGGGAGTATTCTAATTACTTCAGGGCTGTATATCAGTTTCTCACTTTTCTGTTTTTAGCCTGCAGATGTGTAACACTCACCTGATAAGCACTTCCTCGGTGTCTATAGTTTGATTCTGGCTTGCTTTGTTAATGCATTGTTTGTGAGAATATCAGTGAAGAAAGTCATGGGATCAAATTACATATGGCCTATCTTTGCCTTTCTGCATTCAGTCTGCAAATGTATAATATTCATCTGATATGTGCTTTCCTGTGTGACTCCTGCTATGGTTCACCTTGTTAAGGAAGTGTGGGTTATAATGTACCTAGACAGAGTGCATGCATCAAATCTCCTCAGGGTTAAATATTGTCATTTTTGTCATATAATTTACACTACAGTTAAAGGTACACTTATCAAACTCTGATGTTGTCAGGACTGATGTAGGTCAGAGGAAGCACTTTTTCTTATTCTGTTTTTGGATGAAGTTTGTTGCTTGCTGGTGGCAGTAACTGATGTCTCAACAACAAATCGCAAGAGCCTTAGGGTGCTTCAGAACTTCCTCACTTCCAGCAGACATTTTGCATCTCGTGGCAATGAAAGGATGCAATGAAAGGACTTTGTGTGTCTTTGTATGGTTGTGAGAATGTGAGGAATTATCACAATTTCAGCTGGTACCAACCAGGACAACTTCCTGGATTATGTACATTATAAGGGAAATGATTATTTAACTTAACCAGTCTATTATATTGAATACTTATTATTGTTAGTATTTTCGGATTTGTTAAGCTACATCTTGTAGTATAGGATTATCTAATCAGCTAAGTACACTGTTCCAATTCATTACAACTTATTAGATAGTTGCAGTTGTATCACAAACAAGCTTTGAAAAGTGCTTGGTAGAGCAATATTAGTACCACTATAAAATAAACCGAATAAGTTATTTGCGCTTTGAAATTATTCTGGGTTTAGGGCACAGACATTTGTACAGTTAGAATCAATATTTAGAAGCTGTGAATATTTTAATAAGCTACAAGTATTTATTTGTACATTTATTTATTTACTTATTTATTTCCATTTATTGACTGGAATAGTCCGACTGGGCAAAACCCCTTTTCATCAGAGGCCTGGAGAGAAAAGCTCTAGGTTTACATATGAAAACATAAAACATTAGAAACATAGCATGTGGTTATAATTTTTAAACTACCCAAAGTGTTTTGAGAAATGCAAAACGTTTCCAAAACATCTGTAGACATGAACAAAAGAAAAAAATCAAATAAATATACAACAATAGGGGGCAAACATTCACATGTTGGCTATATACAAGTAGAAAACAGAAGAAGTTGCAAAGATGAGGTAGCATGATTATCCAGGTGCAGAGCAGGTGCATAACCAAGAGTTGGAATGGTATTTTTTGAGTCAGGCATTATAGTATTTCAGCTTTTCTAGTTATTATATTCAATTGTTTTGTTGTTCCACAATTCAGTGACATAACTTGAGTAATGTCAGTCGCCAGCTATAGTTTTAGACTTACTAGAAATCAGGAGACATTTATTTCCTGGACACAGTTCCCTTGTAGGTGAGTAGTGCTGGAGAGTGTTGTTTAAAAAAAGACACTTTTGGGGTTTATAAATTAGGTTGTGTGCAGTAAGGAGTTGTCTGTAGGACAGATATTATGAAAGCTCAATCCAGTGTAACTGTTTAAGGGCAACACAGTGATGTGTTCTGGATGGAAGGTTAGCTGCAAATTTAGCTGTCTTAGTATTGCATCCATCCAGTTTCTTCGTATATGTAGAGTATAGGTTAGTAAGAATGTGAGCTGAATTAAAAAGTGATGGTAGAACATAGGATGAACCTATAATTTTCATACCAGATTATGAGAGATATGGACTTGATTAAATGTACCACGTTTTGGTGTATCTGTGTTTTAATGGTTTGAAGAATATGATGCTCATATTTTAAGTTTTCATCTATAGTAACACCCAGTAATTTAGTATGTAATTCTATTTCTATTGTAGTATTGTATTCTGATGTAATGCTAACGCCTTGTTTTTGGTACTATTTTGGTAAGTATAGTGTTAACTTGGTTTTCTTTGCATTTAGGTTTAGGTTGGAGGTGTGTAACCATGACTCAATAGATGAGAAAGACTATTGAGTGATCTGCTGAAGGCTGAGCAGATAAGCGTAAAGTTATTTGCATATTGCATTATGCTCGCATGCTTGATTCCAGTGTGGAGATCATATATAAAGATGTTAAACAGTAATGGTCCTAGGACTGATCCTTGAGGTACACCAACAAAAACAGAGAAAAAATGTTGAGTATTTGTTTCGCTACTTTACAGTCTGTTGCCTATTTGATAGGTAGCACTGAAACCATAAGAGGGAAGAATAGTCAAGTCCTAAAGAAGATGGTTTGGTTAGTAATTTTTGATGAGAAACTGTAACAAATACTTTAGATGAGTCTAAGAAAAGAGAAGAGACAAAGGGTACCTGTAATTAATTTACAAATTGGGGTTAACTGTTGCAGAATATGGATGATTTAAGTAGCTATGCCATGGAACATTTAGTTAAATACAATTATTTAAGTGAGTGTATTCTTTTTGGTGTGTCAAACACTTGATTGAGAGTGAGTAGTACTTTAAATGTGATAAAACTGATGAATTGAATAAAATTATACAGCTGATATTAATGGGTGGTGGTGATCATGTTAACTATAACACCTGTCTTACTACCTTATCCAATTGCATTGAAATATGAAAAGAAGCTAGGAAAGAATTATGTATGTTGCTCAAGAATGATAATGCTGGCCCACTGGAAAATGTTAATAAAATGTGACTTCAGGCAGGAAAATTGTTAATAAGAGAGCAACAAAAAATTGTGGAAATACTATTAGTAAATTCAAAAGTGGTAGGAAAAAGAAGAAAGTGTCTTGACCTAATGGGGATGAAAAGAGGCGTAATAAGTTAAATAATCCAGATAATACTGTATCAACAGAGGAGGCAGTGCTTCCATTTTAGAACTTGCAGATTAGTAAAGTTATTCCTTCAAGCCCTGTGGAAACTGAGCATGTACCAAAAGAAGAAACACCTTCAAAAACAACAAGTGCTTCCTTTGTAGGCAATAAAGCTCACTCTACTTTGTATCCAGAAGTTATTATAACTAATAAAGGTTTAATAGAAATTGTAAAGAAAAGACAAGGTAACAGAAGTTATCTATTAAACCTAAATGACTCAGACAGGAGTAAGGTCTCATGAATTGATGAGACTGAAGTGAAAACTGTTATAAATACTAGGCCTCCTGAAATATCTTATCCCCCATAGGAGTAGATATTGATAATTAAATAGTCAATAATAAAGGCAGTAAAAGATTATGTCACTCTAGTCTTTTTAACAACTCAGGTACATCTCTGTATAAAGGTTTCCACAGGAACCAAAGTGTATGTAATATTAGTCTGGATAGTATCTTTCTCATGAAACATGATTATTATTAAGGTAGTGGTGTGGATCATCAAGTTAGTAAGTAAATAGTGAGAATGGAAATGAGGGAACTACTGAAGCTTTTGTTGGAGGAAGTATGGGATTAAATGATAATAATCATGACTTTTCTTTTAATCCAAGGTTATGTACTGATGAGATCATAGTATTAACAGACTCTGTGTTCAGACGTGTATAGAGATGAATTACTCATTTATGCAAAGAAAAAACTAACAGTTTCTTCCCTGGCTGGCCGAAAACTCCTTGAACGTGTCTTGATTTCAGAAGATTAGTAAATAGCCAGAAATATGGTCATTATATAATACACTGTCTTGCTAATGCTTAAGATATACTCACCTGACGTATATGAAAAGGTCTATACTGAAAATTATAAAAGTGTTGGAAACAAAAAACTTTAACTCCCATTGCTGAGAAAATCACTTAGAGCAGGGATATATGAACATTATAACAACAGTAATAGCTTTACTAACAATCAAGAAATGTTTGTTGATGAAGCTGATGGGAGAAATGGCATAATTTGATAAAGTGATAAAAGCTGGTTGGTAGACATCTTTCCATCCCAAAGGATCATGGGTTTGTGCTCCATTGGACTGATTCGAGCAGTGTCTTCTGTGGCTGTGCAGTCCACTCCAGGATTAGCAGTCCTTTCCCCATTTTGAGCAGCAGCAGACAGATGTCACTCTGGTATCATGGGCAAGGATCTTCCTGAGGGCACTCTTATCCTCTGCTCTCCTTGCCCAGGTGGTTTCATACATAATGACCACTTCCTTTACTTCCTGTTTCCAGGTATACTTGTCCGAGGTGAGAGAATGTCTGGTGTTCATGCTGATTAAGAGAGTGCTGAGGTCATGCTTACATATGCCCTTCTAGCACAGTTTGTGTCACCTTTTCAGCCTCTTTCCAGACTCTAGATCTACAAAAAGTGGTATTTTAGTATTCAGCCATCTGTCATGCATGAGACATGACCCAACCAGTCCATGCTCCTCTGTTTCTGGAGGGTGAACATGGAGATGTTACCTGTCCTTTCAAACACTCTGCTGTTGTGGATCTTGTCTTGCCATGAGATACCAAGTATTTGCCTAAGGTAGTGCATATGGAATACATTAAGTCACTGCTGCTGTTTTGACTGTAAAGTCCATGGTTCACTGGCATACGGTAATATGCTCAAAACACAGGTCTTGTAAACCTGCAGCTTGGTAAGCACAGTGAGATTATCATTAGCTCATATTCCTTTTGTCAAACGGGAAAACATTGTGGCGACTTTGCCAATGCACTTGTTTATCTCACTATCAAGCAACAAGTTGTCAGAGATAACAGAGCCTAGGTACACAAACTCATGGATGACCACCAGCTCATAGATGCTCACCTGGTAGATGGCCCATTGCCAACATTTTGGTCCATCACCTATGTCTTCTTTAAACTGATTGTGAGGTCAAATTCCATACATTTATCTGCAAAGTGAGTCATGAGTGACTGAAGTTCCTGCTGAGTGTGAGCAGCAATAGCGAACAGGAACTCCCTTAGACTATTCCTAAGCACCCTGGTCTTCATAGAAAGACACCCTCTGTAGCAGTTTTGAAAGCAAATTTCAACAGAACTGAAAAAAAGATACCAAACAACATTGGTGCCAGTGCACACCCCTGCTTCACTCTACTGGAAATCTCTAAATGTTCGGATGTGGATTCGTCATACGTGATGATCCCCTTTATGCCTTCATGGAAAGCCCTGATAATGCTAAGTAGTGTTGGAGGACAGCCGATCTTTGCAGACTTTTCCTACTAACAAAGTCAAATGTCTTTTGTGGATCATTGTAGGCAATATTTAGAAGTGTGTTCTGCTCCCTACACTTTTCTTCTAGTTGCCTAACAGAGAAAACTATGTCTATAGCAGGCTGTTCACCTGTAAACCCACACTGAGACTCAGGGTAAACTCTCTTTCCAAGAAAGTGGAGCCTGTTCAGGGCAATACATGTATACATGCAAACAGCTTCCCCCATGGTGAAGAGAAGGGGAATTGCCACAATAGTTATAATCACATTTGTCACCCTTATTCTTATAGATAGTAACTATGTTAGCATCCCTCATATCTTTGGTATACTGCCTTTTCTCAAGCATTGGCAAATGATTGCGTGGAACTTGAAGATTTGGGTACCGCTGGCACATTTAAGGATTTCTGAGGAAATAAAATGTTTCCTGGGAGCGTTTCTGTAAAATAAAGTGGTAGAAGATAATAAGAATATAACATTATAACAATACTGAGACATAGCTGGACCCACTGCAGTAGACACAGCAGATCTGGTTAAAGAAGGTATTATTTCACCATTGGCTTCTGACAAAATAAAATGTAATGTAGGTCAACATCATGCTCCTTTTTCTTCTTCTGTTGACTATTACTAAGAAAATATTAGAAAACATATATGCAGAATTCAGGTCTACAGAAACTGTTGTGGAAAACATGCATACCAATACAAACTGTTGTGCATCTGTACCTGGACCTTTTCCCTCCAGGCTTCTGTTGATAAAAGGCTATCTTCAGCCAAGCTTTCCAAGTCAGCAAATGCAAATAAAGAAATACCATAGCTCAAGATACATGTAGTAGCTTGGCTAAATATAAAATATAGGACATAGCAAATTACAGAGTAAAGCACATTTTGTTTGCTGAGGTTATTTTTTCAGGATAACTTGTTTCTCAATAACTGCAGCATCAATATGATTGATTTGTATGCTTTCATCTGTAAAGTATCCTACCCAACTTCCATATTTCCATTCATTCCTTTTATGCTGAATATACAAGAAGGTTGGTCCTCCCATCAGAAAATACTACATAGTTATTGTCACCCTGTCTCTAAAAAATCTTTCAAAAACATACAAGTAATATTTCTTTCTGCCCGTTGGGCAGGCATACAGTTTTTCAACCTATAGTGGAATGGCCCAGGTTATTTTGTTTATTTAAAGGGCTTTCTCTCAAAGCCGTTCATTTCAGTTCTTATAATAACCCCTTTCATTCCTACACCAAGAAATTATCTCAAAACATAAACAGTAGATGTGGACAACAGAAAGACAGAAAGTAGAAAAACTGGTCAACAAGAAGACAACAAAGGAATTATGCCCAATAGATTCCTGCCAAAGGATACACTAATCATTGAAAAAACTGCTAATAGTAATGCTTGAAACTGAAATGCCTGAAGTGTAAAATCCAGTTTTTCTCTTCACTTACAGTAGAGTTCAGCTTATATTTAGGATGGTTAAACTGAGCAGTCACTCAACAGACTTCAGGTATTATTCTTCCACTTATATTACTACTGAAGATGAAACAAAATTATATTATTAGATGTTCTTCTGTTCTCATGTTGCAGTATTCATTAAGGTAGGGAGGTTGCTGCCTGCAGCACCGACATCCGACCAGTATACCAAAGTCTTTAGTGCAGTAGGGTACATGTGACATCCTCTGTCAGAGCCATAAACTGACGTAGGGTATAAAAGTGACATTTGCACGTACCCACTTCAGAATTTTTTTGCCGCAGTGAATGTTGGACTCCAGTTCACCAGTTCGGGAAGCAGATCACTAGTTCTCAGACGACTGCTACAGATAAGTACACTGTTGGGTTTTACTTGTCTTTTGTTAATTGCTAAGACGTACATGTCCACTAGAAAGGGGAAGTGTGCTTGTGGGAGACAAATTCCTCACAAGGACATGCACGAAAAGTGCGTATTCTGTTTAGGCGAGGCCCACGACCATATGTCCTGCCCTATTTGCAAATCCTTTGAACCGAAAACTCTTCCCAGCCATCTGTCCACATTAAAACTATATTAAGAAAATCAAAGGGTCTGGCATCTCGTGCTCGGTATGGAGGATGGAGTAGGCATGTCTGATGAGCTGCCATGGAAGAAGGCCAAGAAAATCAGGCCGAATTCGCAGACTGCGCCTCAGGCGTCTGGAGAGATTCTTGAGGCAGATGAAAGCCCAGGATCTTTTCAGACCTCCGTTTCCCAACCAGGCCCAGGAACCTCGATGGACGCTGGAATGGTGGAAACTTTGAGTACGTCCACTGAGGTTAATCAGCCATCAGCTCCTGATAGCGGAGGGGAACCATGGCTCATACAGTTGGAAGACCCTACTCTTACACTACCATCCACCCAGACATCGGCTCCCACTCATTCTCAGCTGTCTGCCCCTATGAAGAGAAAACAAAAACTAAAACATCCTGACCTTCAACCTGTTCCTGGATGGGAAGTTTTCTCAGAGTCTTTTTAAGGCATTTCAGGCCTTTCAGACACAACAACCACCAGCTGCTACTCCTTCAGGACCTCCTTTAGAGGTATCAGAGGAAGACTATTCCTCTTCTGAGTAATCACTAACCTATGGATCATATATAGACTCTCCCAGGATTTTATTACCCCAGAGGAAGAGGATCCCATCACCCGTGAGTTTCCTGGAGAAGAATTCACCTTTGGAGACACCATTTCCCTCATGAGGGAACATTTTAAGTTGCAGGCCTCAGAGGTCTCTAACACTAAGAAAAGGTACTTTGACCTGCTGCAAATGGAACAACCATCCCCCTCTGCTGTGCCCCCTTTGCTACCTGCCTTCCAAGATGCCTTCTTGTTCACTTCACAGGCCCCAGATTCACAACCCCGATCTTCTGAACATTCTGACCATTTTTACAAGATCCCCTCAGGACACCCAATTCCTATTTAACCCCCCCCCCAAGCAGACCCAGAAGTTATTGCAGTCTCTGCTGATAAAACATCTAGACAGTTACCTTCTGCTGCTCTCTACCCTACTGATAAAGACAGCACATTCATGGACAGATTAGGGAGAAAAGTGTATACCTCCTTTGGCTGTAAGAGCTCTCAGCTACCAAACACACATGGCTAGGTATGTCCTGGACACTGTTTCCAAGGCTTCTACCCTCCTGTCTGAGGTTCCTGATTCATCTATAAAAACTCAACTTAACACTCTTCCTTCCACAGCATCTCAAGTGACTAGGCACTCCATCAAGTTCAGTTATGTTGCTGTAGAAGCCTCTTCAAAATCTGCTGCATCAGGTTCAGTGCTGAAGCGATATTCTTGGCTGAGACTTCAGCCACTTCCTATGGATGTGTAAACTGAACTGTTTGATGCCCCACTAGACAATAAAGCCGTATTTGGATAGGCTTCAGCAGAACTTCTTAAATCCCTTCAAGAAAAGGGAAAAGAACTTCAAAACATTAAACATTTGCTGGTGTCTCTTATCCCCAGATATCACAGAAACTACCCACAAAGAGCTTTCTTTGTCAGGAGACAATCCTCCCACCCAGCCCCTCAGCCAAAGGGACATCAGCAACCTAGGAAAAGCTCTACTCCCAGGTTTCCTTTCACCCCTTCAACCACCCCTTTCAGAGCCAGTCTGATCAAACCAGACCACCTCCACTGTGACTTACAACTGCTAAGCCCAAACATCCCCTATCCCTTCAGCACACCCTCTCTACCCTCCTGGGAGAAAATCACATCAGAAAACTGGGCCCTCTCAATCATTCAGAGGGGATACTTTGTGACTTGGTGGATGTTACCCCCCTTCCAGGGAATTCCTCAACTTCTAGCAAACCAAGCTCACATTTTCCCACCCATCATTCAACAATTGCTAGCTCAGGGCACCATAGAGAAGCTACCTCCCCCCTCAAAGAAACAAAGGTTTTTACTCCAGAATGTTTCTGGTACCAAGGAAAGACAGCCCATGGAGGCCAATTCTGTATTTATCTTTCCAAAAACTGTTCCTCAAGGTACTCAGTTTCAAAATGTTTACCTTACCTTTGCTCCTATCACTCATATCAACACAGGCTTTCATAGTAGCTCTGGATTTGAAGGATCCCTACTTCCACATTCTTATACACCCAGATTACAGGAAATTCCTGTGCTTTGCAGTAGGTTCCTGGCATTTTCAATTCTCTGCATTGTCCTTTGGACTCTCCACTGCTCCTTGAGTGTTCACAAAGTGTCTAGCAGCCTTCATTGCTCACTGCAGAACACAGGGTATACAAATATACCCATATCTAGATGACCTGTTAATTCTTCATCAGGACCGCCAAGTCCTTCTACACCAACTACAACTGGTGATCTCCACCTTGACTCACTTAAGTTTTACTATAAACAAAGAAAAGTTTCACCTGAACCCCAATCAAGACCTGTTTTTCCTGGGATGCAGGATCAGAACAGACAAAATGAAGGCCTTAATTCCAGACCAAAGGATCCTAGACCTTTGTCTCTACTTCAGCAAACTCATCACCCTCACTTCCTTGACAGCACAAGAATTCCTAAGGATGTTAAGCCACATGGCATCCCTAATATCCATGTTGCCCCTGGCAAGACTCTGCATGAGAAAAATCCAGTGGATCCTGAATAATTTATGGAGCCAACACTCCCATGCCTTGGGTTCCTCCCTTCCCCTACTTCAGTGTCTGAAGAGGGAACTTAAGTGGTGCATCTCTGCCATCCACCTCACCCAGGGTACCCCCCTACAGCAAGTCTCTACAGATGCATCAGACATGGGATAGGGTGCAGTGCTAATACACAACCAGAAGCAATTCACTGTGCAGGGAAAATGGTCCACACTAAGAGAAAAGGACCATATCAACATCAAGGAAATTAGGGTACTCCTTCTAGCCCTATAAACATTCAAGTCAGCTCTATGCCCAGGAACCCTGAAAGTGATCACGGACAATATGACTGTCCTGTGGTACATAAACAAACAGGTGGGACAAGATCCTACCCTCTTTGCAGTCTAGCCACCCAGATCTGGACTATAGCATCATCATTCCAGATTCATCTGGTAGCAGTGTACATTCCCTCTACAGAGAATGTTATGGCAGACTCACTCAGCAGAACTTCAGGTCCCTCTCACGAATGGATACTTCACAGAAGTATTCCTAGATCTTATCCACAGGTGCGGTATTCCACAAGTAGATCTTTTTGCCTCCTCCCAGAACAGAGAGATGCCCAGGTTTTGCACAAAGGACCCACATCCGCAAGCCTGGAAAGTGGACACCTTCTCCTTTCCTTGGGAGGGAATGTATCTCTATGCCTTCCCGCTGATTAAGAAAGCCCTCCTGAAAATCCAGAGGGACAAAACCAAAATCCTGTTGATGACCCCTTTTGGCCAAGACAGCATTGGTTTGCCTTCTCTATCTACTAGCCAAGGGCAATCATCACAGGTTACCCAACCAAATAGACTTGCTCACACAGGACAGGGGATCCCTACTACACCCTCAGGTGAACAATCTAAAACTGACCTTATAGGTGATAGGATTCTAATCCCCTTCAGACACCTATACTCAGAGGACATACTCAGTGTTCTACAGGAGGCCAGAAAACCTGGTACCAGGAGAAAATATGTATCTAAATGGTAGGGATTCTCCAGGTGGTGTCAGAAGAAAAACCAGGACCCTATGACTATTCCTATACCCTTGGCCCTTTCCTATTTGTGTGAACTCCTTCACTCAAAACTAACTTATTCTTTAGTTAAAGTCCATTTATCTGCCATCTCTGTTT
This sequence comes from Protopterus annectens, assembly GCF_019279795.1. NCBI lineage: Eukaryota > Metazoa > Chordata > Ceratodontiformes > Protopteridae > Protopterus > Protopterus annectens. Next base: position 1,542,231,779 of record NC_056728.1, on the reverse strand, counting down.
GTCTGCCCATACTACCACCCAGGCTTCTAGACTGTAGGTCAAGCTTTCTTGAAAGGAGTACTTCATATTAGACCCCCAAAAGTCTCTACCTCCCCCTTGGGACTTGAATTGTGTTCTAGAAAAACTTACATTGTGACTTTTTGAGCCAGCACATTCAGTATCCCTAAAACCGTGCACCCTGAAAACAGTTCTGCTAGTGGCCCTTACTTCTGCCAGGAGGGTGTCAGAGATACAAGCTGTGATGCCCGTGCCCTGGCCCAGCAATCAAGGAGCCTCAATCCTCACCACTAACACCAGAGAGGGCATCTCATATATGAGGAAAAGATAACAAATGCACACAGTAAAGTGCAATTTCCCTTAAGAGCACACAGAGATCATAGTCAGTCCGGGACTGCTCACTCCCTTGCTGTCCAGGTCCCCAATAGGACTCCCCACTGGCACAGCTATAGGGTCCAGATCTCAGCCTAGCTGGGCAAGCTAAAATCTCCAGCACCCTCTCTGTCCAACCAGTGCTTTGTGTCCCTGCCCAAGTAGCTGACACACACACTTTGAGATAAGTTTATACAACCACACAGACACTCCTGGGGAAGGCTGGCACAGGTTCTCCAGCTGTGCCCCCTTTTCCAGACTATATGGTAGTACCCAGCAACCACCCATCTAATAAGTATCAGCTACTCAAAGGCCCTTAAAAGGGTGTCCATTTATTACTGTGCAATATTATTATGCAATTGGTAAGTGTGACTAATCAGTCAAGGCTTATTTGGAGTGACTTGGACAGTAAACTCTATAAATATGCAGTGTACTCTAGAGCTTAACTTATCTCTACACAAACAAGCTACAGTTAAAAGGTTTTAAAATATTTAATAATAAATAATAAAAACAGAAGACAATACTTTCTACTACACAGTGCTAGTCAAAGAGTTCAGAGATCACACATAAATACTTAAAATAAATCAGTAGTACAGTTCTGACATCACAGAAAAGCACTTAGTCTAATCTTTCTAGTTCCTAGATATTTCTAAAAGTAAACACAAATCAAAGATAACTTACACATGAGCAAAACAGTGCTATGAGTTGGATGTTCAAGACAAAAATGCTTAATGCCTTCTGATTCTCTCTGTTTAAATTGCTATTTTCAGTCCTGATTCCCATTGCATCATTTTTACACTTTCCTGGGGTTCCCAGGCTGACAGATACTACATTCTTTTGTTATTTTGCAGCTGCAGGAAACTACAGCCATAAAAGACCTTCCACGTGTAAACTCTAGTAATTATTCCTTAAGTTAAAACAATAGGCAGCATGCCTTCATCTAGCCCTGCCGGAGCCGAATTGTAAACATCAAAGACAGTCATGAAATAATTTGAACTTCAAAAGACAAACAAGAAATGCTTGTCTTAGCTTTCTTTACAGCAGAGGGTAATGTTGTTACATTGTTTTAAGTTCACATTTCACAGCATATTCTTTCACTTAAGAAAACAAGTCTGTAGTTCAACATTCATATTTACAAATGATAGAATTATGTATAAAATCCTATCTAGCTAGGCTGGCAGCCTTCACACAAACTCTTATGGTTACCCCTCCTTACCTTATTTTCCACAAGGACAAAGTTGCCCTCAGGACTAACCCCTCTTTCATGCCTAAGGTGGTTAATGAACTCTCACTAAATCAGACCATTAACCTACCTGTTTTTTACCCTCACCCTCAAAATCCCTCCGAGAGGACACTTCATTCTCTAGATGTCCACAGACAACTGAGGTATTAATTAGACAAAATCAAACCTATTAGAAAGTCTGACCAGCTATTAGTTTCCTTCCACCGTAGGGCTCTAGGGAAGGCAGTCTCCAAACAGACCATTTCTGCATTGAACTATTCCATTGGCATATGCTATTCTTGTCATGGAAAAACTTTACACGGACATGTCAAATCCCACTTAACTAGGGCAGCTGCTTTTTTCAAAGGGATTGATTACACCTCGATTTTAGAAGCTGCTACTTTGGCTTCAGTGCACACCTTTACCAAACATTACAAACTGGACCTAGCCTCCAGACCTAGAGCTGGGTTTACCAGATCTATTCTCCAGAGTCTCATTGACTGGGGACCCCAGTCCTCCACCCAGACTCATAGCTAAAAGCTTTGGTACTCTCCCTACTGTAATGAATACTGCGACATGAGAATAGAAGGACATAGAATAGTTGTGTAAGAACTTACCATAACCTTAGATGTCCTTCTCTTCCATGTTGCAGTATTCAGTCCCTCCCTCCTACTCCCTCTAGTTTACCTGTCTAATATACTTTTACTTACCTGTGGGGACATAGTCACCCACTCTCTTAACTTATCCACTACACACAGCCTATCAAGTACCGTATGGTCTAGTCTACATGTGAGTCTCAAGGGTCTCGCAATTATGACCCTCTTTAAATCTCCAGAAGTACTACTGTATGCAGCAGTCCAATCTGAAGAGGGTATGTGCAGGCGTTACTTTTATACCCTACATCGGTTTATGGCTCTGACAGAGGACATCACATGTACTCTCCTGCACCAAAGACTTTGTTATACTGGCCGGATGCCAGCGATGCAGACAGCAACCTCCCTACTGTAATGAATACTGCAACATGGAAGAGAAGGACATATAAGGTTATGGTAAGTTCTTACGCAACTATTCTTTTTATCGCAAGATCTTACTTATATATGTCCTTTCTTTCAAGATTATTATATATTTTACTGTTTTGATAATGTTACCCCATTTTCATAATCTGTATTTTTACCTTATTAATTTGAAAATGTTAATTCTTTACTTGGGTCTTGGGTCATTAACTTTTTTGCTCTGTTTTATTTCATTCTGCTCACCAGTGCAATTGATTTTGCTTCCCTTCCTTCACAATACATAGTCTGTAACTCAGCTGTATTAGGCATTATTTTGCAGTCTTGTTTTTCACTCAACTGATTTCCATTGTTTCCCAACACAACCTCTTGTACTTTTTTAAATGTGCTAGTTTTATTTTTATTCCTTAAGCACTGTATGTGGTGGCATCCTAATCATTGTTTTAAATTCAGAAGTTATGAATATATATTTAAATGTTCATCTTGTCAGTCATTGCTGCAGTAGCCTTAGCTATGTGCGTCATATCCTGCCTAGCTAACAAAATGGTTTATGCATATGGAAGGTGTCCTGAAGCTTTGGAAGCTGGCCAGCTGTTATATCCTTGGCCAGGTATAATCCATATAGGTAATGCTATTACAGCAGTGATCATTCATACATTTACTGTTATGGTAAGTTTACTTACACAACTGTACTGTACTTTTTTAATGCAATGTGATTCTTCTCAAATACACTTTCAATATTAAAATAATTTTATCCAACTGTATAGTATAAAGCATAGTCTGAATCACTGTTATGGATCATCACTGCTTGTAAAGTCATCTACCAGATGCAACTAACGGGCATTAAACTTGCATTTATACATTATTTCCACAATTTCAATTACTCTTTCTTGTCCTAACTGATTACAAATAACGTCCACTGCATAAGATCAAAGCTTACTAATTACTTTCTCTTATCCTGTGTGTCTCAGTGGGACCCCATTATAGTACTCTAGGTCAAAGCAACTGGTAAGTTTCAACTAACAGAAGACCAGGAAAGATTAGAAGTGACTTATGCAAAAACTAAACATGTCAATATCTTGCAATATGCTGTCTCCTTTTCCCTTTCATGACCCTTGTAAGTCAGTGAATTCTTCAGTTATGTTACAGCAGAGGCACCATGATATCTGCAGGCTAGAGCTATAATGAATTCAGAATTGAATACTTGATTTAATATGTTCACTGTAGCTTGCCTGAAGATATATATGACTGCTTGACTTAGTATGTTTACTGATGCTGGGAAAAATGTTTTTTTATACCAAGAGTGTGGTCATTCAAACATTTGTGTAGTAAGCAGGCATATGGGAAAGACTGTGGAGCAGGTATTGACAAACAGCAGGCTTCTCACAGTAGAGACAAAGGCCTATCATTAAACAGTGAAACTGCTTAAGTATCAGGAAGAAGACATTTGAACAGCATGCTTTAAGCATAGTGGATATTCACCATAGGTCATTATCGCATTGTGTACTGCACTGTACCTATAGACACAGGTGAGACATGCCAAGGACCAGGGAAGGATAATTTGAATAAAATGACCATGTAGCACAAATTAAGAATGGTAGAAACCAGCATGTAAAAATTACAGCTGTTAACCTAATGCATGCAGAAAAATAGCAGAGATTTAAAAAGCTTACTAAACTAGATTTCAAACTTTCAGGATAATAGAAGTATGATTCACCTGAAGGTACTTGTTAGTTATCATTTGTGATGACAGACTGGAGGGACAGGGCAGGGCACAGACACTTCATCAGTGGAATTATTATTATTTTCCTTTTCACCTGGTAAGTCCACTGGACACACCTGCCCCTTCTTTGCAGGAATAGCAGAGAAGCACAGTGTTGTTAACTGACTTACTCAAGAGTCACATTGTAGGCAAAAGGAAGCTCAGGACATTAGACCAGGAAGCATCTCATAGCCATAATCTTCTGTACTAACTGCCAGGCAAATTTTACAGCCATGCAGTTACAAACTCTGTATTTAAGATAATAAAGCCACAGTTATAAAAGAAGAGATGTTCTTCATGTTTCACTGTTGCAGTCATTACATTTGGGTAATCTGCTGGCAGGTTGCCCTCAGTCGGCCTGATTAATAAAGTCTTGGGTCCTGCGTCGGTTGCTGTCCCTTCTTCCATGACGTCAGGTCGTCAGGGGTATAAAACATGCAGCCGACGCCATTACATCAGCCCGAAGCAGCAGCAATTCGCAAGTGCCGGTCGGTCGACTCCTGAAATTTTCATTTTCGAGTTTCAGAACCGAAGTCTTCAACTAAAAGCTAAGTACCCCATTGGGGAAACTTTTTCTTGCTCCTTACTGATGTCAGTAAAAGTTAATAATTGCATTACTTCTGGGAAGCAAATACCTCATAAGGATTTTCATTTGTACTGTATTCCTTGCCTAGGCTCTGACCACGATGTACCTTGCTGTCGGTTTTGTACTTTATTTAATCAGTGCACTATCTGTCGTCGGTACATTTTTGCTTCTAAATATTTTGGTTCTCGGTTTAATTATCCAGAAATGATGTTGGTTAGCCATCCGACTACCGGAATACCGAAAAAATGCTAAGGAAAAGACAGAGACAGGCCGTTGAGGTCCAAATCTGCTGACGCCGCTTCTCCTAAGCCAGTCGCAAGTTCGCCAGTACTCAGTAAGACACATTTGCAGCCCCTGACACCCGCTACTTCTGATTCGCAGGCCTCTACTGAGACCCATTTGGAGTCTGGTATGCCACAAGATGCTTCACATATGGAACCCGCGGATGTCTCTACCTTGGATGGGTCCAGAGCCGCTGAGCAGGCACCGGCTTCTGAGGGTGTATTCAGGCATACAGACTTGCATATTAAACCGACTCCAACTTCAATACTAAGGCCTAAATCTCGATCTATGTCTAAAAAACTGATGCCCAGGCCACATGTTCAGGCCTCTTTGCCTAAAAAATAAATGATCAAAATGGCTGAAGATTTAATTACTCTAATCAGGGTTAGCCAACCCCCCCCCCCCCCCTGAAAGGCCTAGGATTAAACTTGACTTATGAATCTTCTGAACAGGACTCTGTTTCTTCTGATTCTTCTAATGATCTGGATTTATCCATACCTACTTATGAGGACTCTGATGCAGAGGATTCCATTCCCTCTGCTTCTCCACCTGAGGATTTCTCTTTTGGGGAAACTTTACATGCCTTAATGGAGCATTTCCACTGGGAAAATCAGGATTTCTCTGAATCCAAAAAGCGGCTTAGGGATTTCCTTCTTCTTCCTCAGCATGGGCATTTGGCTATACCTCCTGTACTAGACATTGCTGATGATGTGTTTTCGAAATCCAGTATGGGCCCTGATTCCTTGCCTCCAGCCCCTAGCAAACCAGACAGGTACTACAGGGTTCCTGAGTCCCACAAATTCCTTTTCAAAAATCCTGTTGCTGACCCTGAAACCATTTCTCAGGGCCCCAAGGGCATTAAGGTTTCTACTGCTAAAAATCCTACCCCTTCTGATAGAGACTCCAGGGCGCTGGATAGATAGGGTAAAAAGGTTTATACTTCTGCAACTTTAGCAATCAGGGCTTTAAACTGTCAATTCCATATGCTAAAATATCAACAGCATATCATGGGACTGCTTAAACAGAAAATTATGTTGATTTCTGACTGTGTGGAGAATAAAGATTTACAGGATTTATTGCATCCAGCTGAACAAGTTAGCAAACATACTTTGCAATGTGGTTTTGATTCTTTAGAGGCCTCTTGCAGGGCTGCTGTTACTGGGTCTGTGCTTAGAAGGCATGCTTCGCTTAAGGAGCAATCTCTGCCTGATCATGTTAAAGCAAAACGTTTGGATGGTCCTTTACAACAGGACCGCCTGTTAGGCAATAAGGCTGAAGAAGTTCTTAAAAAGATGGAAGATAAAGCTAAATCTATGCAAACTGTAAAAGATTTCTTAGAAGTACAACCTCCTAGATTTAGTAGGCATTGACCTACTAATAACTGATCCTTTCCAGCTCCTTCCAGAGCCACTCTAGCCAAACCCAGGCATTCCAAAAGCACCAGGTTTCAGTCCCAAGGGACTTTCAGAACTAAGCAATGGAGTGCTTCCACTTCCAAATCTGGAAACAACAAGGCACCACCCTATGCTAAACAGTCTCAATGACTTCCCTTTAAAATTACCAAGCACTTACCTCTTAGCTGCCCCTTTGGGGGGAAAATTGGCTCTTCATTCCAGAAACTGACAACTTATAACCCAGGACAAATGGGTGTTAAATATAGTGTCCCAGGGATACAGATTTCATTTCCACACGCTGCCAACCCCGGACGGGTGGCCAGACCTGTCCCCAAATCAGTGGGCAGAGGCTCAGAAACAAGTACTTTCCTTCCTAAACATGGGGGCTATTCAACTAGTACCAGAAGAGGAAAAGGGACAAGGTTTCTATTCCAGACTTTTCCTGGTACCCAAAAAGACAAATCATGGCATCCAATTCTGGACCTGTCTACTCTAAACACCTTTCTGGACATTCCAAAATTCAAGATGCTGACTCTTCACCAGTCACTTCCTATGCTAGGCAAAGATGCCTGGTTGACAACTCTAGATTTAAAAGAGGCTTAACTGCATATCCCAATCAGGGAATCTTGCAGAAGGTACCTATGCTTCAAAGCAGGCTACATGTAATATCACTTCTCTGCACTGCCCTTTGGCTTGTCTACTGCGCCCCGGGTATTCACAAAGTGCCTGGCTCCAGTAATTGCATTTTGCAGGCAAAGAAATATTCAAATATATCCATACCTGAACAATTTTCTAATTCAGGCAGAAAACCAGGCCATTCTTCTAAAACATCTGGCGTTTGTAAAAAGAGTTCTAACTTGTCTAGGGTACACCATAAACGAAAAGAAATCACAACTGGTACCCTCTCAAAAGATTACATTCCTGGGTGCAAGCTTGAATACAACTGTCCAGATGGCTTTCCTTACTCCAGAAAAAGAAATTAATTTGGTGACTTACTTCAAACAGGTGGCCACAAAAACCCTGCTATCTGCAAGGCAAATACTGCCAGCCTTGGGGTTCATGGCCTCTGCATTCTTCTAATTCCATATGCAAGACTGCATATGAGGAAACTTCAGTGGTACTTAAAAAGTTTATGGAGTCAACATTGTCACAATCTGGACACAATGATTCCTATCATACCTTGCCTGTGCGTAGAGTTCCTATGGTGGGCAGAGGCCTGCCACCAAAACAAGGGACTGCCATTTTCACCACCCCCTGCCACTCAAACCTTAACTACAGATGCATCAGACTATGTATGGGGGGCACATCTGGTAGGGATGTGCATTCAGGGCAAATGGAGCCCAAATCAAATGCACCTTCATATCAATCAAAAAGAAATGCTAGCTGTACAGAATGCTCTGACAGACTTCAAGGACTACCTTCATCCAGGACAATTACTGATAAAGACGGACAACACCATGGTTATGTGGTACATAAACAAGCAGGGGGGGTACACATTCCTACCCCCTCTGCAGACTAGCCATGGCATTGTGGAACACGGCCTTGAGACACCAAGTACAACTACAAGCTCAATTCCTGCCAGGAAAGCTGAATATTCTGGCAGACCAACTAAGCAGAAATCTCATGGACCCACATGAATGGAAACTGGAACCACGGATTTTCAACCATGTTGACATACAAGTGGGGGAGCCGAGATATAGATCTTTTTGCCTCACCCCAGAACTACCAGTTGAACAAATTTTGCACAAGAACTCATCACAAAAAAGCCTGGAAAGTGGACGCTCTGTCCTTCAGCTGAAAAAACCTTTCAGTCTATGCCTTTCCCCCTCTGCCTCTGCTCTCCAAAGTTCTACTAAAAGTCAAACAGGACAAACCAAAAATGATTTTGATTGCTCCAGACCAGCCTCGCCAACACTGGTACCCACTCCTGCGCAGTGTATCACACATTTCACTGTGGCACCTGCCTCAGACACCTTCCTTACTGTCTCAGCAGGAGACCCAAATTCTGCACCTTCAGCTCCAAACATTGAATCTTGCAGCTTGGCTAATCACTTAAATTCCCCCTTAGCATCCCTCAGCAAACCTGTGATGGATGTCATTTTGGAGGCGAGAAGACCTAGTACTAGAACATCTTATGCTGACAAATGAAAAGATTCTGTGCCTAGAATCATTCTCAAGGGATGAGCACAGCAGTGCCCCATTTACCTCAGATTTTGCAATACTTAACTGAGATGCTTCACAAGGGCCTGTTTTTTTCTTCCATAAAAATCCATGCCTCAGCCATTTCAGCTCATTACAACACAGAACCCCACTCTTCTCTCATCCTCTTCTAAAGCAGTATCTCAGAGGGGCCAAAAACTTGAGACCACCCAGGAGAGCTCCAACCCCTGCCTGGGACCTTAACTTTGTTTTGAAGAAACTCACTCTATCTCCTTTCAAGCCAGCTGCTACTGCAGACTTAAAATGTCTTTTCTGGAAAACAGCTTTCCTTTTAGCAATCACTTCAGCTAGAAGGATATCTGAATTACAGGCACTTGTGGCAGTGGAGCCTTTCATCATCTTTCATGCGGACAGGGTGTCACTCAGAACCAATCCATCATTCATGCCCAAGGTGGTATCCAGTGTGGCTCTTAATCAATCCATTCATTTACCAACTTTCTTTCCCAATCCACAGAACAAGGGGGAGCATATTCTGCATTCATTGGATGTACACAGACAACTTAGATTCTACTTGAACAGGACTAAATCTCAAAGAAAATCTGTACAACTGTTGGTAGCATTTGCTGCTGGGGCAGAGGAGAAGGCTATTTCAGAGCAAACCATTTCTAAATGGATAAGCCATTGTATTCATTTCTGTTATAAGCACAATGGAAAACCTATCCCAAGGGGATCAGATCTCATTCCACCAGGGCTGCATCTACTTCAACAGCCTTTCTCAGAGGTGTTCCTACCAGGGATATTCTAGAAGCTGTTACCTGGAGTTCAGTTCATACTCACACCAAGCATTATCACTTACCAATTTTCTCTAAATCCAGAGCTGGCTTTGTCACTGCTGTTTTGCAGGGCCTTATAGCTGGTCCTAATGCTGTATAAATCCATCCTCCCAACCATAGCTTTGGGAATCTACCCAAATGTAATGACTGCAACAGTGAAACATGAAGAACATAGTACAGCTGTGTACACTTACCATAAATGTAGATGTTCAAGTGTATTCACTGTTGCAGTCCTGGTTACCCTCCCACCAGCCCCCTGTTTTTCTCTTACTATACCTCTACTTCCTTTTGCTATGCTTAAAAGCCTTTTTGGTATTTTTTGCTTTTGTTTGGAGGTATATTGTTGTGTTTTTAATTATATATATATATATATATATATATATATATATATATATATATTTATATATATATATTTTGCTCCCCATTTGGGGGGTACCTGACATCTGGGGCAAGAAAAACTGATGTAATGGTGTCGACTGCATGTTTTATACCCCTGATGACCTGACGTCATGGAAGAAGGGACAGCAACCGATGCAGGACCCAAGACTTTGTTAATCAGGCCAACTGAGGGCAACCTGCCAGCAGATTACCCAAATGTAATGACTGCAACAGTGAATACACTCGAACATCTACATTTATGTTAAGTGTACAAAACTGTACTTTTGTACATTAGTGCATTTTCATGGGGAGAGGTTTTATTAGACAATAATAGCATAAATGTTTCAGGTATATGTCTAATGCCCACTACATTAAATGTCGATTACATGTACTGTAGTCAAGGGTACCAAAAAATAAATTCCAGTTTCCTGCCAAGGAATTTAAATTGGTTAGCTGGACCACAGAGGCAGATCTGCCTATGGGGAATGCAAAATAAAAAAATAAGTAAATAAACACATGCATGCATGCATATATACCTACATGCACAAATACATACATTAAAAGAATTTTCCAGCAGTGTCTAAGGACAGCTGCCAGACACATGGGTGGGCAACTGCTCTAATTATACATAATTATACATACATTGCTGGGTTTTCCATTTTTTAAAAATTTGCAATAGCTTCTGGATTCCCTCCATAACGTTTACAGCAATGTTTGAAACTCACTGCTGGTATGTCAACACTTTTCCCCTTTGTAAAATGACATGATGATTTTTACTTAGACATCATTGAATTCACACAGAGACTGAAAGACGGGGACTGGGGGTCCTAATGGAGAGATGAAAAGTCATCAAGCAAGGAGAGTAGTTGTGCTGAAATTAAATTCATCCTCAAGTCTTGGTGAGTACCTTCGCGAGGTGGATTCTGATTTTCACAAAATCTCACTAAGGCAACACTGATATATAGACTGTATTTATATAGCATATATCATGGACAGAAGTAAGTCAAAAACAAAAAAAGATATCTGGGTGCACAAGACCCAGGATAAAAAAGTGCCCAGTCCTGGTAGGCGCACTGGTGCAGGACTGGAAAAAATGATAGTGTAGAATCCTCAAAGTATGGAAACATTCCTACAATGGGGAAAGGCCAGGCCCAGGGGGAGGATGGCCCCCCTGTTGTAAAAGGAAGTAGCAGTCCATAAAAATCACAAAAATTGATTGGCCAAAGAAGAGCCATAAAGACAATAGAGTGGACTATTGAGGATAAGAAAGACATTATGTATTGTTACTATTATATAATTTCCAGACACAAGATATACAAAATGATTAAGAGAGAAATTAGAGGAAAGAAAAATACTTCTGCAGGAAAAACTGTCAGAAACTTCAAATAAAAATTTGCATTCATCAATAAACAGATTTTTGAAAAACAGTATATAGATCAAGAAAATTTGATCTGTTTGGAAAAAGAAGCATCTGAGGAAGTGCAAAAATATAAGCAACAAAACCTAGAGATATTTGAAAAATATAAAAAAGAAATATGGACATGGGAAAGAAAGAGAGATTTGATATGGTGCAATATGTATGCAAAGGAGAAAGCCAAGTTAACTAATATAGAGAAGGATGTCTTAAAGATATTCGAAGAGAAATACAGGCAATTGCATCCAGATATGGAAAATTTCACAGTAAAAAAATTAATATCGCAAAGATGTAATGTGGAAAAGAGGATTAGTAAAGCAGAAGTTAAAGAAATGGAAGTTAAAGTTATGGAGTTCCTGCAAAGTGAAGGATTTATTGTAGAAGGTCTAACACAGACTACATCACAGCATGATGGAGTGAGTCCCCAGAATAAGGAAAAGCAAGAAGATCAGGAGACATGTGAAGAAGAAATATGGACATGGGAAAGAAAAAGAGATTTAATATGGTGCAATATTTATGCAAAGGAGAAAGCAGAACTGACCAATACAAAAAGGGCAGCACCAGAGATATTTGAAGAGAAATACAGACAAAGGAATCTGGATATGGAAAACTTTACAGTACAAAAAATAAGAAGAGGAAAAGTAGAAAAAGAGATTAGTAATGGAGAAGTCAAAGAAATAGAAATTGAGGTTATGGGGCAGCTGCAAAGAGAAGGATTCCGTGTAGAAAATCGAAAGCAAAAAGCACTACAACAGGATAGAGCAATGGATATCCAAATTAAGGGGAAACCAGTGGAACAGGAAGCAATTGGTCAGGTGCCATATCAAAATATTTTGGAGCCTCCCAGAGGAAACCAGTATAAATGTTCAGTTGAAGCTAGACAGCATGGAAAGGAACAGGAAACTGTGGAAACTCTGATGCAGTCAATGATGAAGAGTGATAGGCCAGTGAGTTCCCATATGACAGAGCAACAAATGACACAGGATGAAATTGAAGAGAATGTGCCATAGGAAAATGCTATAGAACTTTCTATAGAATGCCTGCAGGAAACGGAAAACAAGGGATGTGCCCTCAGTTTGGAAGAAACTGAGCTAAGAGGAGAGTTGCTTGATTTAATGGACATGGATAGATATATTAAGATCAATGAGAGAAATAGACTGCAGTAGGTAAATAAAACCCAAAAAGTAAGAGGTTTGATAAAACAAATGAATGCAGTAATTAGGACTGTCCATACAGATCCATGTGATATAACAGAAGTAAACAGAATATATTACTGTGCAGCTAAATTAATAACTGATAAAGTTCTACCACAAGATCACAGGGTAGTGAGGGAAAGGAAGGGGAGAAATCAAATGCCATCATGGAAGTATCGAATAGAGAAAAATATAAAGCAATTAAGACAAGAAGTGTCACTGTTAGAAGGTTATAGAAGAGGGAATAGATCAACAAAAATACTAAGAAAGATAGATGTGATTAAATCAATGCACAGTATTAGAACAGACCAGGATCTATCATGCACTATCGCAAATAAACTAAAATTTTCAACATAGGTGGAAAAACTTAGAAGATACACAGATAAATATAAGGGAAAAGTACAAAATAAGCAATTTATTGATGACCCAAAAAAGTTTTATATAGAACTGGGAAATAAGGTAAAAGAAATTGAAATATCGCCAACAAAAGAGGAAGTAGATACATTTTGGAGAAGCATCTATGAAGATCCTGTGGAACATAACAAAGATGCTAAATGGATACATGAAGTAAAAGAAAGAATAAGAAGTTTAAAGGTACAGGATATGAAATGGGATGAAATAACAGCTAGAGTGATTGAAACAAATTTAAGAAAAGCCTCTAACTGGAAAACCCTAGGCCCAGATGCAGTAACTAACTTTTGGTTAAAAGTATTAACATCTTTATATGCGCACCCCGAACAGACACCACACTGGCTAACAAAAGGCAAAACAATGCTCTTAATTAAGAGTGAACCTTCAAGCTACCCTAAAAATTATAGATCACTAACTTGCCTTCCGAAGACATCTAAACTATACACTGGAATTGACGCCGACAGAGTTTATAATCATTTAGAAGAAAAATCAATTATGGCAGAAGAACAAAAGAGCAATAAAAGAACGTCATATGGAACAAAGAATCATTTGTTGTTAAATAAAGTTATAGTGGAGAACTGTAAAAAGGGGAAGAATCTAAGTATGGATTGACTACAAAAAAGCATTTTGACAGTATCCCACATTCAAGGATAAAAGACTGCTTAAAAATGTATAAGATACACCCTACACTGATTGATTACATTACAGTAACCATGAAACAATGACAGACCACTTTGCAATTAAGTCGTGATAAAGGACAGATTATTATCCCAGGGATAAAAATTAAAAGGGGGATATTCCAGGGTGACTCTCTGTCACCATTGTTGTTCTGCCTTGCCATTAATCCATTAAGCTGTTTACTTAACAGCTTAGGTCAAGGTTACAGTTTGGCTCCTAGAAAACAACAAAGTCTAATGACTTCTCATCTTCGCTTTGTCGAAGATTTAAAACTGTATAGCTCATCAGATGAGGAACTGAAAGCACAGCTGCAAGCTGTCAAAACTTTTTCAGTTGATATTAGAAATCATTTGGTGTTGATAAATGTGAAAAGCAACCTTTAAAGCAAGAAAACTGCAGCACCAGGAAAACATCAGTTTGGGACAAGAATGTGATATAAAAGAACTTGAGCAAGAGGGAGTGTATAAATACTTTTGAAACTGATGAAGGATCAGCAATAAAACATGAACAGATGTGAATAAAACTCAGTAAGAACTACTTTAGAAGACTTAAATTAATCCTGAGAATGGCACTGACATCTAGGAACAAGATCCAAGCTATAAATCAGTTTGCTCTTCCTGTCCTAACGTGCAGTTTTGGAGTGATTGACTGGCCCCAAAAAGTGTTGGATAGATTAGATATTAAAATAGGAAGGATGCTTCATGCTCACCAAATGATTCATAAAAATCAGTGTATAAGAAGATTATATATTCCCCATTCTGAAGGAGAGATGGGCCTCCTTGAAATTGATTACATGTATAGATCTGCAATCGTGGGACTCCACACATATCTACTGACCTCATAAGATCCAAATGTAGTGAAAGTTTTGAAACATGAGGAGAATAAATCTAAGATGACTTCTCTCCGTAATTTAGCAGAAGCATATTGACGTCAAGCAGGAATGGAAATCAAACCAGAAGTAGATAAAAACCAGGCAGCAACTGAATGTGCCAAAAATCAAAAGAAAGAATATAAGGTGAAGGACCAGATGAGAAGGCAAGAAATGTGGAAAAACCATAAATATAGTTGCAAGTATAGAAAACTTCTGGAAGAGCCTCATGTTGATCAACAAAGAACGCAGGAATGGTTAAGGAGAGGTGAATTCAAACCAAGAAATGAAAGGTTAATATTGGCAGGCCAAGGCAGTGGGCTACTTATATGCTGGTTTACAAAATCCATTGAACAGGTGGGTGAAACAGACAAATGTAGGTTTTGTAAAACTGAATTGGAAACAGTCACACACTTTGTTGCTGGTTGTGACACACTAATGGCAGAAGGACTGTATACTGAAAGGTATAATAATGTGTTGAGACCATTGCACTGGGGATTGTGCAAACATTATGGTATCAAAGTGGCTGAAAAACACTGGAAACAGCCACAAAGCAGCACAGAAAATGATGAAGTTTATATCACACGGGATCACCCATTACCAACAGTTCAAAAGATAGATGCTAGAAAACCGGATATAGTGGTCCAAGAAAAGAAGACAAAAGTAGCATCGATCATTGAAATCACCACACCCAGTGACTATAGTGTCTTGCGTACAGAGAAACACAAAGTCATAAAATGCCAGGATCTGCCGGCAGAAATGAAAGCAATGTGGAAGAAAGATACCCAGACAGTTCCAATAGTAGTAGGAGCAACTGGTCTTATAAAAAGGAATTTGCAATCATATTTAGATATGTTACCAGTCCATGTAACTCCGTATGAATTGCAGAAGGAGTCATTACTGGGCACATTGCGGGTGCTGTGAGGAGCACTTTTGGCTGAAATCAAATATTGAAACAATACTAATTTCATTAACTTCAATCATACTTTGACTTAGGAATGGAGTCCATTCCCGTCATGGTATTAGAAACCCAAAAGATATGAAGAAATTAGAAAAGGACTGAAAGCATAATAATGTGGCAAGACTGTTGCACTTGGGATTGTGTAAACATTATGGTAATGAAGTCGCTGAAAAACACTGGAGACATGAGCCACAAAGCATCATAGAAAATGATGAAGTTTATATCAAATAAGATCACCCATTACCAACAGTTCAAAAGATAGATGCTAGGAAACCAGGTATAGTGGCCCAAGAAAAGAAGACAAAAGTAGCATTGATCATTGAAATCACTACACCTAGTGACTACAGTGTCTTACATACAGAGAGACACAAAGTCATAAGATACCAGGATATGCAGGCAGAAACAAGAGCAATGTGAAAGAAAGATACCCAGACAGTTCCAAAAGTAGTAGGAGCAACTGAGCTTATAAAAAAGACTCTGCAATTGTATTTAGATATGTTACCAATCCATGTAACCCCATACGAATTGCAGAAGGAGTAATTACTGGGCACATTGCGGGTGCTGTGAAGAGCACTTTTGGCTGACATCAAAGATTGAAACAATACTAATTTCATGAACTTTAATCGTACTTTGACTTAGGAATGGGGTCCATTCCTGTCATAGTATTAGAAACCCAAAAGATTTGGAGAAATTAAAAAAGGACATGTTCCATTCTAGTCAGTTTAGTTTGAGTAAACCCTGCAGTTTTAAGATCTTATAGTAGTACATGCTTGCAAAGGTATTTAACAGTTCAGTTAAGATGATCTATTAATCTCTTATCAGTATGTAAATTTTATAAGATACCAAATGCCATGCTTTACTGAAGCCTCCGTAGAAAAGAAAGCTTGGTAATGTCAATGAAACAACAGCACATTTTATGTAAATGAGTGAGGGTGTCTTCTAACCAATGACAAGGTTTAGGATCTCTTTAAGCTGCCATTTAATTTTAGGCAATGGATTATACAGTGTTTTGTGTTTAACAAGGGCAGTAGCTTGCTTGTGACCTGTGGCTGCCCTCATCAGAACACTCCTTTAAGAAGCACACCACAAAACAATATGAGGGTTGACACTTGAGAAATTTAAACTTGAGAACAATGTTTATAAAGACAATAAGAGCATGAGAACAATGGGTCAGGTAATGATTGAAGCATTAGGTGCTGCTGCACTCTAAGAGTGTGTTGTCCTTCGAGATCCTATCTGTTTGAGTTGTTGGTAACTCAGGTGGATACAAAAGATCCCAGTTCACCTATCAGAAAGAGAAGGGTAAATTCCCTAATGCCCTGGCCACATTTCTGCTAGTAGTAGACCCATATTACCCATTCTAAAGACTTATACCTTGTCTGCGATATAAATAGGACCTGCTGGAGAGATCTGTGTATCCCAAAGATTACCCCTTCTCTGGAAGAGGCTCCCCATCCATGTGAATCAGAGCTCCTTCCTATCCAAATTCAAATGTAACTTGGATAATTGGATAGAGAACAGGAAATTCATCCCTGGTTTGACGTCTATGTCTCTAGTGGGCACAGGCAGCCTGCAAAAGGTTTGTCTCCCAGGCCCCTGCTTGTACATTTTTCATCTCCCAAGCCCCTGCGTACACTTACCAAGCTACTAACCCAGTGGGACTAACCTAACTAACAAATGATAATGATAAAAAATAAATAAATAAAAAAATCATTACAAATCTACACAATGTGGTTGCCTTGCTATTGATGTTTGTACTCTCGCAAGCAAAGGTGAGATGCCACGGGAAATAAGCTGCATATTACTAGCATTCTACAATATTGTAATGGTGCTAAAGCTTTAAAAGACTGGATGTATAGGTAGTTGAATGAGTTTCAATGTGTTTTCAGTGTAATTGCCACCTTCAACTAGTCTGTGGTGGAAAAGAACTGAATCTGAATTGTCGGTACAAGCAACATGTACAGTTAACATTATTCGTCAAAATGAAAGGCATTTAAACAGTATTATAAAAATGAAAACACTCACTACTAACTCTGCTCTACTGGCAAGAAGTTCTAGCTTTGACTACACCACTGTAGAACAGTGCTTACTGTTAAAAGTCACATGAAAAGCTGATTTCTTGTACCTTAAATGCAATTTGTTTGAATCTTTCATGCACATAGACCTAAAATTATTGTTCAGATTTTTATTTTGTTTTTTAATTACAAATGATTTATAATGTCTCTGTAGCTTTCCAATGAATTTTAACATACCCATTATTTTCTGTTTTCAGCAACTAGAGTAACAGCGTATCTACTGTTTTTTTTATTGTCTACATGGGTAAATGTAAACTCTCACCACTGAAAAGTAAACCAGTTGTACATATAATTTCTCTCACGTGTAAAAATGTCTTGTGTAAGTTGTCAATTCTGCCTTCTTGTTATACTTGCTGTTCTATACTTCTATAAGGTGTATAAAAAATGTATCCTTTGAATGTTGGCAAATGCACCCTTTGTTAAACTCACTATCTTATATGTTAACAATTTAACTGCTCTGGAGCTTTTCTCCCCAGGCCTCCACTGAAAATGGACATATATTCAGTTGAACTCTCCCAGTTAACAAATGTAAACTAAAATCAATAAATAAATAATACTTCAAAACCAAATCTTGTAAACCTGTTCTCAGGTACTCCTAAATAATTTCAAGTTAAACATTATTCTACTTTTTAAGGCTATCCATTTAACCAAATTCAGCATTTTTAATAATTACTGTACCCTTAACAAAATTAATGCTTTCCCTCTCATTCATACAGAATACTTACTAAAATGTTTTATACCCCAAATACATATAATGTTATTATTTATATGAAAAATAGGTACACTATCTCACTATTAATACACAAGGGTCATTTTGCTGATTCCGGTAAACACAGCCATTATTTCAGAAGTCAAGACGCTTATATTATTCAGTCAGATCACATGGGCACAGTTAATTGATTTAAAAAAATCAATCTATGCTCACATTTTGCTAAGCCTGCATTTTAGTCACACTTTCATAGCTTGGACATTTACGGAAATTGCTTGTATAGGCATACATTCATGGAAAGATACAGATGGTAGACAGTCCATTTTGACATTTGCAAACCACTGTATAAAAAGGCAGATGCAAAAAAATGTTTTTTATACCGACAATGAGGAATAAAATTTGCAGAATGCATTTACGTGAAATCCAGGTTAAGGTAAGCAAAAGTAATGGACACTAAAAATCTTAACCTTACAGTAGAACAGGAAATAGGCCTGCAGGTAATTAAAAATGAAAAGTACTGGGGGACAGAACAGCTGAGAACAAATGACAAGAATGTGAGATAATAAGAGATTATGATGAATAGGATACAGTTTTGTATGAGCTGAGAAATTTCAAACTGAAAAAGCAGTTGCAGCATATAGCCACTGTAGGAAGAAGACTGAATATGGTGAGGTGAAGATATGTTTCTGGTCATCTTGTAGCTTTTTATTATTTTTTTTTTTGCATTTTCTTTGTAAACTATTGTCCTTTGACATCGTTCTTTATTTTCCTTTTTTTTTCTTTCCAGTTCTTCCACCACCCTTCATGCTTTTTTTACAAAATGCCTAACATTTTCTCTTTTATTTTTGGATTATTTTCCTTGGAAATGTGACCCACAAAATACTTAAAACACTGCAGGTTGAATCATATTAATCCCACCCTCTTTATCTTGCCTATATAGCACACCTCTTTTAAAGAAGTTTAGTGGTGATTATCATGTCAATCTAACATGTAATTGCTTTATTTCTTTCTCTCTTCCTTCTGGAGTGCAGCACACACCATCTATATATGTTGCTCATCCTAATGATAGCACCTTTATCAGTATTACCTTTTTTTACTATATGCCTTTTCATGCCTGGCTCCATGCCACAGAAGAAAGGGGTACTTATTACACCCTAAATGACCAGGGTTTAAATAGTGGCCCTGCACCCTAAATGACCAGGGTTTAAATAGTGGCCCCAGCACTGGAGGAGCTTGGTAGGGTGGGACAGGGAGGAAGGAAGTGGTGTGGCCTGCTGTTCTCATTGGGGGGGAGTAGCAGGTGCTCATAAGTGCACAAGGAAGTGCAATTTCTCCAGTGGAGATCAGGGTAAACCATTTCCTATGCCCAAGAGGAGAGGGCAGGGCTGCTTGTTGGCAAAGTCTCTTGCAGAAGTGAGGGACAACAAGAGCAGATGGCTCATTGTTTGTCGTCTTTTTGACTGTGTAAAAGTGAGTGACTGTAGAACTAAGACAAAAATATTATTTTATTTAACATTTGTTGAATGGGAAAGTCTGACTAGGACAGAGCCTATTTTCAGCTGAGGCCCAGGAAGAAATGCTCCAGACCCGTGTCTTTGGAATGTGGGAGGAAATTTGTACCAGGAGGAAATCCATGAGAATGTGGGGAAGACATGCAGACTCTGCACAGAAGGCACCCCAAGCAAGAATCAAACAGGAGAGCCTCTTGCTGTGAGGTGACAAGTTTAACCACTGCACCATTGCACCACCCATAATCCTTGAAATACCTCTAATGGCTGTCTAAATGGCAACCCGTACTGGTTGAGCCTCACCCCATTGATGGTAAACAAATGGGCCAATTGGCCTGGAGCAGGACTGAAGGTTGCAGGCTGAAGGGGCAAAGAATGATTAAAAAACTACATGCTTTTTGGTAATAGTTCATCAGATTCATTATTTCTTTCATTTTCTGAAATGCTCTTCTCCATTCCATCACATTCCCCTTTCTCCTTCACATTCTAAACCTAACATGCTATTGCTTTCTCTGTTTGTTTTAATCCTGTGCATATTTTGTTCCTCAGCAATCCATTCACAGTTCCTTTCATTCCCAGTTTTAATTTCTTTCCTTCTTTTATTATACAGTGTAACTTTTGCTTCATTTTTTTTTCAATCTCCCTAACTTTGACCACCATGTTATCTACTTGCATTAACAATTAGATAATTTGCATTATAGGTGTTAACACCCATTTCATACCTAACCCTTGTATCTTATCTTCCTGCACAGTTTTATTTTTTTGCAAAGCAAACAACAAAGGGCTCAAGCAGTATCCCCATTTTATGTCCCTTCTTATCAAATTTGCTTTCCTAAAATAATCATCATCATCATCAACCCACTTTTTCCTATTTTCTTCAACTGACATCATCTCTCCTAATTCATTATTACACTCCTGCCCTCTTCAACACTCATGCCTGACTGTCACAGATCTCTCACACAATCCAGCCATCTCTTTGCTGGATGCCCTCATTTCCTCTTACCTTTTTCCTGTCTGTCCCAAATCTTCTTCGCGAGACTGACTTCTGCTTTTCTGCACATGTGCTCAAACCACTGTAATCTGTTCTGTTTGATCTTTTCTCCAATTGGAGCTACTTTGGCTTCTACTCCATTGTCCTCATTTCTCAGTCAGTCCCACAGTGTACATCCTACCACCCTTCTCAGGCACTTCATTTCCATCACCTGTAGCTTCCTCATCTGCTCTGCTTTACTGCCCAGGTTTCTGTACCATAATGTAGTACTGGTCGCACCACTGTTTTGTACACCTTACTTTTCAGGTTCTTTGGCATTCTTCTGTCGTGCACCACCCCTGACACTCTGAGCCAGTTTGATGCAGCCCCTTTAATTTTAGCTTTAACCTCCACATTCAGATTTCCCTTCTCCTCAACAACCCCTCACAGATACTTGAAGATGTTAACCTGTTCCACTATTTTCCCTTCTATCTCAGTTTGGAGCTTATTATGATTTCCCCATTTGCTGCCATTACAGCTGCCTTATCTGTACCCAGTTTCATCCCATGTGCCTTCAGTTTTTCATTCCATTCCCCTATCCTTTGCTGAAGTTCTTACTCAGAGTCTGCCTGTAGTGCCACATTGTCTGCATACAGCAACTTTGTTGATCTGTCCCCTTTGACCTATTTGCTAATGTAGTCCATCACTAACATAAACACCAGTGGGCTCACTGGTGCACACCCATTCCCACTGGGAACCTGTCTGTGAGACTGAAAACTGTTCATACTTGAGTCACTGGGCCCTTGTATATAGCCTGCACTAATTCTATCAATGTTTCTGGGACTTCAAACCACCACAGTACTGCCCAAATAAGCATTCTTGAGACCTTGTCATATACTTTCTCCAAGTCCAGGAATGCGCAGCTGGACTCTATTCTCATCTCTGTCTTCTTCTCCACTATCTCTTTCACTACAAACATTGGGTCATTTGTGCTAAATCCTGATCTGAATCCAAACTGCTCATCTCCCATCTTACTTTCTACTACTCTGCATATCCGTCTATAAATCGCCCTCTCTAGAACTTTCATGTAATGTGACAGGAGTGTGATACCTCTGTACTGCCCACAGTTGTGAATGTCTCTTTTGTTCTTGTACACTGGCACAAGTATGCTCATTCTCCAGTCATCCGGGATACGCATTTCCCTCCACACTGCTATGAGTACCATCAGGAGCCATTTGTCCCCTATCTCGCTCAACATCTTTTTCATATTTGCTGTTAACTCATCTGAGCCTGCTACTTGCCCTAACTTCATTTTCTTCTGTGCTATTCTTCTATGGTGGGCACCTCTTCTTCTGTCATCATAGGCTGTGTTTGTGTCAGTACAGCTTCTGTGTGGTTTTCTTCATTCAGAAGCTGTTGAAAGTACGCCTTCCATCTGCCTTTGATGTCCTGTGGACAGGTTGTTGCTAGCATCCTTTATGAAGGGTGTCTGACTATCTTCTTTATCTTTCTATCTTTGCCTTGAAACCTGTTATAGTTTCTTTGTGCTACCTACTGAGTCAATTTACACAAGCTGGTAGAGTGCCTCTGATGCCCTGTACCTTGCTATTGCACCTCCTTTCTTAGCTTCTTTGTTAGCCAACCAGTATTCTTTTCTAGCCTGGTATATCTTTTCTATCTCTCAGTTTCTCCTGCACTACTTCTTTCTTTTCACGACTTCTTGGACGTCTGCATTCCACCACCAGCTTTCCTTATGCACTGTATTTCCATACCTGGCTTGGCCACATATCTGTTCTGTAGTCCTCACACATGCTGTTTTGAGGCGCTGCTATTCTTCTTCAACTCCACCTATTTTCTCCTGTTCTTGGGGTGCAAGACCCCTGAGTAACTCCTTGAACTATGGGTCTTTCTCTGCAGTCATCTTCCAGGTCTTCAGCCTGGTCTCTGTTGACCTTAGAGTCTTTTCTGACCAGTGCTTGCAGCTGATTGCGGTAACCAGTGTTTTATGTTGTAGGCCAAATGTTTCACTGGTGATGACTTTGTAATCATTGATTCTGCACCAGTGCCCTTTCCTTACTAGGAGGAAGTCTACCTGAGTTGTGATATATGTGTTATTGTAACTGTCTCTCTTTCTGAACCATGTCTTGGTACTATCAAGCCATTTGCCAGACAGAAGTCCAGAATGGCCTCTCCTTCTTTATTCCTGTTGCCCCCCCCCCCCCATGTTGACCTAGGCATTCCTCATATTCTGTTCTGTCTATCCCGATATGTGCATTCAAGTCACCATTATCAACACCCATTATCAACACCAATTCATGTTGTCTTGCTTTATCTAGTAGGTCCTGCAACTGCTGTATGAATGCAGTCTTTTCCTCACTATCAAAACCCTGCTGTGTATCATTACATTGGATTCTGATTGCCATGAGTCTGTCACTAATTCTGATGACATCCCTCACTGCCTTCTGAAGCCTATCTCTCACCACAATTCCACACCATTTCTAGCATGTCATCCTCCTGAGTTGTAGACTCTGTATCCCAGGCCAAGTGACTTTGCTGCACTGCCCTTCCATATTGTCTCTTGGATACATAGGATGTCCATCCTCCTCCATACCATCATGTCATCCACATGTCATCCATTTGGAAGCTGCATTCAGTCAGTGAACCTACACTGGGTATAGCAATTCTTAGTTCATGTTTGGCAGGTTGACTATTTTACATCCAGCTTTCACTCAACAGAGCTATTCCAGGTAAAACCATTTGGCCAGTAGCTTATTGATCCAGGGCTACTGGGCTTTATGGCGGGCACACACTGTCCAATTGAGG